>NW_011888806.1:9573658-9581162 GCF_000151845.1 Pteropus vampyrus | reverse complement strand
ATTCACAATATGTATTTATTGTTGAAATGGGAAAAGTATGGGTAGAGGGTAGCTCATCCTCCTGTTCAGTTTATTTTCAAAACCTTAATATACACAAATAAGCCTGATATCACCAGTGTGGCTTTTTATCCTTTTTACGTCAACTGCCAGGTGCAACAGTGACCAAGTTTGCCTATTTTCAATTTGTTTGCTGCGTAGACATTTGTAGAATGAAGGTATTGAAAGGAATCTAAAGGCCATCTGGTCCTTTCCTCACTTTGCCACTCTGAAAGAAATACTCAGTGGTTTTATATCAGAAAAAAAACCTAACTTTCTGAATTTGAATCCTGGCTCTCCAGTTTGCTATGTGACCGACCTATCTGGGTTTCTTTTCTCATTTCTAAAATGTTGATTCGGTATCTACCAAGTAAAAGCAAGAATCACATTAGATATAATGTATGGAAAACGCTTTAGCAAAATCGGTGGCATAAACACTCAGCAACTGGTGGCTGTTTTAATTTATTCCCTCCCCACTCCCCACAATATCCCAACACCTGACCCTCCAGCCTCTGACTGAACACTGATAAGACCTCACTACCCGCCATTTCCTCTTTTAATTTTTTGTTCTTCCTTTCATTAGGGTGACCTCTACTTACACTGGTCCTAATGAACAAACAGGATCCCAGCCTCAGCAAGCTTGCAGTAAAGTTGTCAAACGGGCAGGGACTGGTCAGCACTCAATGCCAAGTGGGGAAAGGGAAGTGTTACAGATTGAGAAGCTACAGGGAAGAGATTTCATTTGAAAGACGGGTCATAAAATCTGGGCTTTCATATTTTCACAGAAACTTTTCATGTCGTATCTCGTCTTACAAATTTTCAGAATTAGCTGTCCATTGTATGGTTGTGCCAGTTTACCCAACACCTTTGTAAGACATTTCTAATTTGGGAGTATTATAAAGAATGTGTCTGTAACCATCCCTGAAACAGACTATTTGGGCAGATTCAGCAATCAATATTTTACCCTATTTTCTGTATATAAATGTGTGCATGTGCATATTTATGCTGAATTCTATTTCACCCCTATACATTTTCTAGGATAGTTTCCAATATAACCACAACAATATCTACGAAAATTTCTCAACACCTACTATTCAGTCCATATTCAAATTTCTGCAATTGTCTTCCAAAGGTCTTTACAGCTTATTTTTCGAATCAGGATTCAGATAAGTTTCATGCATTGCATTTGGTTGTTATGTTTCAGTTTATTAATCCAGAACTAAAACCTTTTTTACTGTAATGTCCTATATCTTGGATTTGTGTGTTTACGTGTCCTTTAATTCATTCCTCTCCCTCCTACATTTCCTGCAAATCTGGTTAGGTTTAGAGGTTTGATTATATCTGGCAAGGATCCTTCATAAGGATTGCCGTGTACTTCACATTGCATCACATCAAGAGGTACCTAGTCATTGTGTTAATGATGCTAACTCAGTCTGGTTAAGATATGGTCACCAGAACTCTATTATAAACATGGGCTTTTTCCTGTCCCAACAACCTTTCATTTAGCAATTTAGCATGCGTTGGATAATCCACTCCTTTACCGAGACTTGGTATTTGGAAAATGCGAAAGGCAGAAAACACCCATTTTGATAGATGGGAAATGGTGTCTTCTGATGTTTTCATTTACATTTTTATTTCTATTGTACTGAGTGTTTCTTTCCTCACATATCAAGTTTCCATTTGCAGTGCATGGGTATGTATGTGGCCAATACTCCTAGACCCACTTCAAGTGCCCAATTTGGTAGATGTGAGGAAGGTTTTCACTAAATCGTATAGTATGATTTCACCACTAGGAAGGGTTGTTAATGAAGGAAAGGGTTCCTGAGCAGTAAAAAAAGAACAGATGATCCCTCCAGGCTATTCATCTTTTTCCTTTTGATTTATATATTCAGGATATTAACTTTTTATTATGTTATAAATTCTCTCCAAATTATCTTTTGCTTTTCAATTTTTATTACAGCACTTTTTGACAGTCTTTTTAAAGTAGGTCGACTTCCGATGTCTTTGCAGTTTCTCCTTTTGGTGTCTCAAGTAGGTAAGGGCTGTTTCCCAGATATTTTGTGAGGCAGTTTTACTACCACTGAATACCAGCAACAACTCTGAGGTAAGTAGTAATTTCCCTTTTTGTCCTTTTCAGTTTTTTAATAAGCAAATATTTGGGTACTTTGGGGCCCGAATTATTTAAATAGGTACTTTTCACTATTTGCCAGGGTTATTGGGAATGTAAATTGTCACAATCCAGGCTACTTTCAATCAGTACATCTAGGTGGTGTTTAGAACCCTCCAATCTTTTCCAAACAACCTTAAAGCCCACGGATCTTAGAGGTTTATCTGCTGTTACTTTGGTTGTGATTAGATAACTATACCCATCTCTTCTGTTTTGTCTTAGGACTATTTCAGTGTTTGTGGTTTCCCTGTAAACCACACTCAGCTGAAAACAAGACTGTCGTGAGACACCGAGGCTCTGATAATGAGACCTGTGCCCTCTAACAGACTGGAGGGCAGGCCTTGAAATACTTTTCTAAATAGACAATTCTATTTTAGCTTTAAAAGACCATGTGTTTACCTTGGATAAGTGCTTTAAATCACCCTTCTCTATTACCAGGGCCCAATCCTAACATCTCATTTACTTTATTTCATGTGTAGGAGGCAGAATCAAGTATGGATTTGTATCTCTCCATTGTTAGCAGAATCAAGTACGGATTTGTACCTCTCCATTGTTAAATATTCTCGTAAATTATCATCTAAGCAACAATACAAACAGGTGCATGCACACACACATTTCTACATCTATATATACTGTTGGACATCGAAAACCAATTGTACTCACCTGCAGGAGCTTTAGGAAAAACATCTTTAGTTAACTATCCAACTCCCTGCTTTTCCATCTTTGTCCTGTGACCTTCGAAGAAACTCCTCCTGCAGGTAGGACTTGGTACTCAGGATTGCAACTGAGGACTTTACAAGCATCTCAAGGGAGTAAGTGACCTGGTAGGGTGGTTTTGCAGAGGTCCCCAAGCCTACATATACACGAGAATCACTTTGGAATTAAAAATATATATATATATACTGTTTTTAAACTGATATACAAAGAATAGTTTTTTAAAAAGAATCAAATGACACAAAAGCATATAGAGCAAAAAGTACAAGGGCAAGTCTGCTTCATCCCTTCTTCCCCAGAGTTAACAGCCATAAAGTTCGGTGTATCTTGTTCCAGAACTTTTTTGGTGCACTTACACATTGTTTTGAAACAAATATTTGGATATACTATAGTCTGACTTTTCTTACTTTATATCTTTCTATGTTAATCACATTTTGGCTGCAACATACCATAATGAGAGTGTATCACCATTTAAACATTCTCCCATCATGCACATAAGCCTCCCAGTTTTTCTGCTGTTGCAAACAATGCTGCACTGAGGAATCCTGGCACACACATCATCACGCACTCTTGTAAATATTTCTACACGATAAATTTCTGAAAGCGGGGGATGTCTGGGTCAAAAGATAAGCCAAATTTAAATTTTTTGATGTTACCAAACCACTTCTCCCAAAAAGCTCTTATACCAACTGTGTCAGCTTTGGGTACAAAGTGGACAACTTTATATCACTTCAATTTTAACTTCTCTGACAACTGAACTGAACCATTTTGACATAAATTTATCACCCGTTTGTGTTTCTGAGGAATGCCTATTCCTGTACTTGGCTCATTTTCTATCATGTTATCTTTTCCTTTTTAATTTGTAAATTAAGAACTTGCACTAGGTTGCTGACTGCCCCCCTGCACTACCCTTTCCCATCTTGCTCCATCGCCTGCACCTCGGAAGACGTCGGCCATGAGCAGCCTACGTTTCCTACCAGGAAGCTGTGATCAGCCTCTGAGTGAGTGAAACTCCATGCATACCCCTGACACTGGTTTTCAGGATGTGAAGCTCCATTAATCTTTAAAACTTATTGTCCAAGAAAATGATATTCATCTTGGATAAATTGGAAGCTGTAAAATACTGGCGGTTTTAAAACCCACTGAATGTACAGAATGAATTTCACCATGTTTCTCTATGGCCCACGGAGATCAAATATAAAATTTGATTGTCACATGTCAGTCCTGAGCCTCACGTGAGTATATAGTCCTGTTAACCTGATATTTGCTTATTTTAAATGAGTAAAACAAGGGAGGACTGATTTCTCATCCCTATTAGATTTACTAATATCTATTCAATAGTTTGGGTGATGCCTTTGTGCAAAGTGGCAGGCTTCAGAATGTATGTTGACAGAAAGGCTAGGTCAGAGTGCCCAGCATTTGGACGACAAATCTCTTCCATCCAGGTGAAAGGTAACTGCCTTCAGCCAGTCCTAACACAGATGCTGTTCTAAAGCTAACAGTCTGTGGCCACACTGTTCAGACTGCGTTATTTCAAGCTTGACAGCACGGTATAAGCCGACTTAGGCAAAAGGACAGCACTTCTCTTGTGCCTATGTATTTGCCCTGAATTCCCCACAGCAAAGCCACTCAGCCTTTTTGACTTCATTAACTATCTCCATGATGTTTCCATCCCTAAAGCACAAGAGACCTAGAAAGTGAAAATATAGAGAAGGGAAAAGGAATATACATTAAGCCTTGTGTGCTGTGTACTTTCCATAGTTTGTTTTTAAAACTATGTTTCAAATCATTACGGTCATGCCTCACAGATGAAATTTACACTAAAGATAGTGTGTACATGGTCAAGTAGCTAGTAAAAGGTGAAACCCAGGTTACGATACCAATTTGTCTGACTTCAAGATATAAAGGGGATTTTACTTATGAGAATGAACTGGAGGAGATGTAGCTTTCAAGGCTTAGTGTCATCCGCACCAATATCCTAACACTGTTAACAGTTAACTGTTTTTGGAGGGAGGGCCCAACATGGCAGCGTTGGTGGATGCTGAGCTCGCCCCCTTCCAAGAACACATCCAATGTACACCTATATTCAGAGCGAGCCAACCGAACAGCTTTTGCACAAAAAGCAAGACAGACTGCATAAAGCCACAAGAGCTCTCTGGGAGTTAAGGGAAAAACAGAGGAACCAGTGAATGCCACTGTTTACATTTCCCCTGAATATGGATAGTGGGCAGGAGCTTCATCCAGGTTCTCTGGCCGAACTTCAGGGTGCTGCTTCATGCACCCACTTGGCTGTGCACATGGGACTACCCGCCTGGAGAGAGAGTGAACAAAATGCTATGGTACCAGCCTGCAGGGATACCCTCCAGAAAAAGTGCAGAGATAATGGAATGCTACTGTGCTCATGTAGGGCTGACCCTCCTGGAGAGAGTACAGAGCTGGTGTGGGGCACTGCCCTACTCAAAGAAAGTAACCAGACCCAGGGCTGCAATCTGGAATACTATATCCAACAAGGTTATCATTCAGATATGAAGGAAAAAGTTTCCCAGACAAAAACTGAAAAGAGTTGACACAATGAACCGGCTTTACAAGAATTGTGAAAGGGTCTTCTTTATGCAGAAAAGAACATGCCATAACCAGAAATAAGAAAATACGGAAAAAAAAAAAAAAAAATCTCACTGGTAAAGGCAAATTACAGTCAGTGAATAAACCACCTAAAAAGCTAACATGAACGTTAAAGGACAATAGTAGCAAAATTAACTACAATAAAAAATTAGGATACACGAAACAAAGATATAAAACTGATTTCAAAAACAGTGGGAGAAGAATAAATGTGCTTTTAGAATGCAATTGAGACCTAAAATGCCTATCAGCTTTAAATAGACTGCCGTAGAAACGGATATATATGAACCTTATGGTAACTATAAACCAAAGATATCCAATCAAAAGGAAAGATCAAGGGAAGAAAGGAACAGTGAAGAACAAAAACGATAAGCATATACCTATCAATAATTACTTCAAATGTAATTTAAGTAATTACATTTACTTAATTGCTCCAATCAAGACTGTGGCAGAACGGATTAAAAAAAAATGACCCATCTATATGCTGCTTACAAGAGACTCACTTTACATCAAAAAACAGACTGAAAATGAAATGTTAAGACAAAGATATTCCATGCAAACAAAAACAAAGAAGCTGGGTTAGCAACACTTAGACAAAATAGACTTCAAACAAAGAATGTGAAAAGAGACAAAGACATTACATAATTTTAAAGGGGTCAATCTAAGAAGAGATTAATTATGACAATTGTAAATACGCACCCAAGTATATAAAGCAAATGTTAATGGACATAAATGCAGAAATTAACAATCATACTATAATAGTTGGGGACTGTAATACTCCACTTACCTCAATGGATCTATCATTCAGACAGAAAATTTAACCTTAAATGCTACATTAGACCAATTTGACTTGATATTTGCAGAGCATTTCATCCAAAAACTGCATATTATACATTTTTCTCAAGTGCACATGGAACATTTTCCAGAATAGATCACATGTGGGTCCACAAAACAAGCTTCAATAAATTCAAGAAGACTGAAATTATATCAAGCATATTTTCTGACCAAAATGGCATAAGACTAGAAATCAACTACAAGAAGAAACTGGAAAGACACAAATACATGGAGATTAACACTATGCTTCTAAACAACCACTGGCTCAAATGGAATAAAACGTTACCTTGAGACAATGAAAATGAAAATATCTTACAAAATTTATGGGATGCAGCAAAAGCAGTCATAAGAGGAAAGTTTATAGCTATACAGGCCTATCTCAAGAAGCAGGAAAATCCTCAAATAAACAATCTAAATCTACACCTAAAAAAAAAAAAAAAACTAGAAAAAGAGGAACACTAGAAGGAAGGAAATAATAAAGATCAGAGCAGAAATAAATGAAATAGAAAATAAAAAAGATTAAAGAAACTAAGAGCTGGTTTGTTGAAAAAACTGACAAGCCTCCAGGAAGACTCATCAAATACAAAGGATCATTAAAGAATACTGTGAACAATATATGTGAACAAACTGGGCAATCAAGAAGGATTGGATAAATTTCTAGAAACATACAACCTTCCAAGACTAAACCAGGAAGAAACAATCTAAATAGAAGAATTCCCATCAATAAAATTGAAGCAGTATTCAAAACTCTCAATAAACAAAACTCCCAACAAACAAAAGCCCAGGACCAGATGGCTTCACAGGTAAATTCTACCAAACATTTATTAAAAAAATTTTTTTTTCAAATATTTAAAGTATTAGTAACTGTCCTCAAACTATTCCAAAAATATTGAAAAGGGATGCTTCTAAATTCATTCTATGAGGCCAGCATAACCCTGATACCAAACCAAAGACATTACAGAATCATAGGCCAATATCTGTGATGAACACACCTGCCAAAATTCTCAGCAAAATACTAGCAAACCAAATTCAACAGTATATTAAAAGAATTATATACTATGATCGAGTGGGATTTATCCAGGGATGCAAGGGTGGCTCAACATCCTTAAAACCATGTGATTCACCACATCAACA
>NW_011888806.1:9571936-9572388 GCF_000151845.1 Pteropus vampyrus | reverse complement strand
ATTAAAAGAATTATATACTATGATCGAGTGGGATTTATCCAGGGATGCAAGGGTGGCTCAACATCCTTAAAACCATGTGATTCACCACATCAACAATATCAAGGATAAAAATCATATCAGTAGATGCAAAAAAAAAAAAAAAAGATTTGGCAAAATTCAACATCCACTTATTAAAACTCTCAACAAAGGAACTTATCTCAACTTGATAAAGGCCCACAGCTAAAGTCATGCTCAATGGTGAAAAGCTGAAAGCTTTTCTCGTAAGATCAGAAACAAGACAAGGGTGCCCACTCTCACCACTATTATTCAATATAATACTGGAAGTCCTAGCCACAGCAATCAGACAAAAAATAAAGGGCATGCAAATTGGAAAGGAAGAAGTAAAACTGTCATTATCTGCAGTTGACATACTGTATATAGAGAACTCAAAAGAATCCACCAAAAATCTATTA
>NW_011888806.1:9546009-9571886 GCF_000151845.1 Pteropus vampyrus | reverse complement strand
GCATGCAAATTGGAAAGGAAGAAGTAAAACTGTCATTATCTGCAGTTGACATACTGTATATAGAGAACTCAAAAGAATCCACCAAAAATCTATTAGAACTAATAAATGAGTTCAGGAAAGTAGCAGGATACAAAATTAATATTCAGAAATCAGTTGCATTTTTATATACCAATAACAAACTATCAGGAAAAAAAGTTAAAACAATCATTTACAATTGCATCAAAAAGAATAAAATATAGGAATAAATATAACCAAGGAGGTAAACTCTATGCTCGGAAAACTATAAGAAATAGAAGAAACTGAGATATAAATAAATGGAAGGGTATACCATGCTCATGGATAGGAAGGATTAACGTTGTTAAAATATCTATACTACCCAAAGCAATCTACAGATTCAATGCACGCCCTATCAAAATACCAATGACATTTTAATCAGAACTAGAACAAATAATCCTAAAATGTTATTAGGATTATTTGTTCTAGTTCTGAAGCAATCACACTCCCTGATTTCAAGTGATAGTATAAAGCTATAATAATCAAAACAGAATGGGATTGGATTGCCACAGAAAAAGACACATAGGTCAATGGAACAGAATAGAGAGCTCAGAAACAAACTCTTGCTTTTTAATCAACTAATCTACAACAGAGGAGATAAAAATATACAGTGGAGTAATAACAATCTCTTCAACAAGTGGTGTTGAGAAAACTGGACAGATATATGCAAAAAAAAAACCAAACTGCACCACTCTTACACCATATACAAATAAACTCAAAGTGAATTAAAGACTTATGAGACCTGAAGCCATAAAACTAGAAAATATAGGTAGTAAACCACCTGACATCAGTCAATAATATCTTTTTGGATATGTCCCCTTGAACAAGGAAAACAAAAGCAAAAATAAACAAATGGGACTTCATCAAACTAAAAAGTTTGTGCACAGCAAAGGAAACCAACAAAAACAAAAAGGCAACCTGAATGGGAGAATACATTCGCAAATGATGTTTCTGATAAGGGGCTGGTATCCAAACTATATAAGAAATTCATACAACTCAATAACAAAAAAGTAATCCAATTAAAAATGGGCAGAGGACATGGAGACATTTCTTCAAAGAAGACATACAGATGGCCAAGAGACATGAAAAGTTGCTCAACATCACTATTCACCAGAGTTTCCAAATCAAAACACAATGAGATGCCACCTCACTGAACCTGTCAGAATGGCTATTATCAAAAAGTCAGCAAATAACATTTTGGTGAGGATGTGAAAAAAGGGAACCCTTGTGTACTGCTGGTGGAACTGCCAACTGGTGCAGCCACTATGTAAAACAGTATGAAGATTCATCGAAAAACTAAAAGTAGATCTAACCCTATAGTCCAGTTATCTATCTGAAGAAATACAAAACACTAATTTGAAAAGATTCATGCACCTCTATGTTTGCTGCAGGATTATTTACAATAGCCAAGATATGGACGCAACCTAAGTGTCTATCAATAGGTGAGTCTATACAGAAGATGTAATATATATATATACACAATATTACACAGCAATAAAAAAAAGAAAGAAATCTTGCCATTTCCAACAACACAGATGGACCCAGAGAGTATTACACTAAGTGAAATGAGACAGAAGGACGAATACCGTATGGTTTCATTTATTTGTGGCATCTAAAGAAAAAACTCAGAAACAGACAAAAGGGAGATTTGCCATAGGGGAAGGGGTGGGTGGATGGGTGATAAAGGTGAAAGGGAACACAGTTATACTGTGATAAGTTTGCAGGGTGACATTATTACTAGAATTAGTGAGGTGATCAGATTTTAAGGTATAAAAATATCAAATCACTATATTGTACACCTGAAACTAACACTGTATACCAACAATACTTAAAAAACTATTTAACCATTTTAAATTATGCTACAATTAGTAAAACTGGATTTTGAGTAGGAATTAGAGAGGTTTTATAAAGCAGCTTGAGAAGTCTTGAGAACCTGCAATCACTAGAAACTTCATGACTAGTGCAATTGCAGGGTGGGATCCTCAAGTGATGTTACTTAACATGTTGCCCTGTAGCTCTGCTTCATTCACCTGTACTAGTGAAGACCCTAGCTCGCCTCTAGTAATTGCAGAAAATGATAGCAATTTATTTTATTTGTATTTTTATTTGTATTTTTTATGAGGACATTTATTATTTAATAAAGTTTGATAAAATGTAAAAGTAAAATTCAGTGTGATAATCAAAACTGGCATAAAACAAAATTTTAAAGTTGAACAGTGTAAAGTACCTGTTAAAAGTTGAATTCCCAGCATATACAAAACAAAACAGGCAATAGCATGAATTCCCATAGAGGGATGGAATAATACCTTAGCTCAGAAACTGGAGACTTTGAAGGCTGAATACCTTGGCCCCAGCTGGACACTTCCCACTTTCAGTGTCTAGGTAATACAACCAGAAGCCAAAATAACCATCATCTACCTTGTGCAGGTTACCTGAATGTCTGTCTGTGCCATATCTCCTCACTTGTACCAAAAAAGGAGTTGGAATATATGATATCCTGAAGTCTATGTAATGAAAATATTAGTAATCATATTATAATTAATCATATAATGATATTATTAATCACATAATCATAGTATTTCCCTATTATGCATGATGTGTTAAAAAGATACATCATGGGTGCGGGGGGTGGTTCCTCCACATGTTACCATTATTCAAAACAAATTTATAACACTTTTTTCAAATCTGTTTGCATAATAGATGGGCAAGCACACACACTCCCTACTTACTTTATGTATAGTAGTTTTTCTGAGAAGAATTAAACAATACTGTCCAGAGAAATAACTCAGCAGATTTGGTTCCAAAACCGATAAAAATTCGTCCTTATTAAATAATTCCAATATCTCCCTAAATTAGTTTTGATTTGGCAATGATGGCAGGCAGCATCACTGGATTAATTTCCTTAAAAAGCAATATTCGTTATATCAACATTTTTAAAGTTCTGATGTGTTTAAAATTATTTTAATTCTAGAATATTTCAGTTAACCTTTCATGTCCAATGCTTAAGTGGAATAAACTTTCTCTCGTCCTAAACCTTATACCTCTTTATCCACCCTAGTGATAAAGTTAAGTAGATTGAGCCATATTTACTATGGAGTAGAATTACTGTCTACCAAAATGTCCAGAGATGGATGGTTTAGGTCTGTCTGCTGCTGCTTGCCTCCATTTGACTGGAGCAGTAAATCAGTCATAGGCAAGTCCTCCATCATGCTCTCCTATTCTGTGATCAAACGTTTGTAGGTGTGCATAGGTATTTGTGTATATGGGTACACTTACATATATACATGATCATTTTGTAGATGTGTCAGGACAGTAAACTGCATTGTTAGCTAAGTGCATTGTGCTAAGGCACAAGAGGTTGGGCAAATTTCACATATGTTCATTCTCTCTGCTTTATAAAAAATAAGTGAGATATCCTGTGTAAAGCAACACTTGTTAAGTTCTTACTTTAAACCATTAAATATTTGGTTTTACTACCCTAATTTCCTGAAGCCACATCTTTCTTTACTTACCAAATATGCATTTCTTAAGTAAATCCCTGGCCAGTTTCCTTAGCTCGATTTTTTCACTATTTTTAACGTGCATAGTGCTCTCTTTCAGTAGAGCCTTAGGAGCCTGGGGGCAGGTGAGACCCTTTCTCCTAAAGTTTTACAACTCTCTACAGGCCTATTTACAAAGTGTTACAAAGAATACCAAGGAGCCACCAGACATTCCATTTGTGTGCAATTCATTAAAAAATAATTTACATTCATTCCATTAGTAAGAATTATTTACTCCTTTGGCTGTGCTTTGAAAGGACATGGTAGGTTTGAGTCAACAAAACTATTTCTGGCCTTTCCTCCCCTTCATAGGCATGAGCCACTCCACAGGTGTAAATCCTTATACAAAAAGATCCAAGTGCATAAGTGGATGATATCTGAAGCACAAAAGCTTAGTTTTGACTATAATGCACCTCCAGGGATTAAATAAAAGCCACAATGAACCAGCCAGCTCCTGAAGATTAATGGTCATGTAAAGAAAATATTTTGAATCTGGCCCTCAAAATGCAATCCGTGTGCTAAACAATGCAAGCACAATATGAAATAATTGTAACTTTTAACAAGTTTTAGCTTTAGACTTCTTATTAATACCCTTTTCCAAGTGTAATGTACAGAATGCACCACTAGAGAGCAATCATTCCTTTAGGGAAGAAATGCTATAGAAAATACATTGATTTAATCACAATAAGATACCACTTCACACCCAGGAGAAAGGCTATAGTCTTAAGAAAAAGAATACAAAATGTTGGAGAGAATGAACAGAATCTAGAAATCATACTGTACTGATGGGAATCTAAATATAGTGTGGCCACTGGAGATAACAGTTTTGCATTCAAAAATTTGTTACAGCCCAGCAATTCCACTTATATGAACCTACCCAAGATAAATGAAAACATATGTTCACATTAAGACATGTTCATGAACAAGCACAGCAGCATTAAGCAACACAGCCCAGAAATGGAAAGAATCCAAATGACCTACTGAATGGATAAACAAAATATGGCTTATGCATAAAACAGAATACTATTCAGCAATAAAAATGCTACAGAAAGGATGAAATGAACCTCAAAACATTATGCTAAGTGAAAGCAGCCAGATACAAGAGGCTATAGAGAGTATGATTTCACATATAAAATACCCAGAAAAAGCAAATTAATAGAAAGCACATCAGTGGTTGCCTGGGGTGAGAGGCAGGGAGGGGAGAAGTGGAAGTTGACTGTAAGAAGGACTTAGAGAATTTGGGGCAGAGGGAGTGATGAAAATATTCTAAATCTGGATTATGGTGATGTTGACACAACTCTAAATTTATGAAATCACAGATTGTACATACAGTGAATGAACTTTATATAAACTATATCTCAAAACAAAGATACTTCCACAAAACCACACTGATTTAGTACTGCATTAGAATGGGTACTGAGAAATGAAATGAGACAAGTAGAAGGAAAACTATGGCTCTGTATTAGAATGTAATACAAATAGCCACTGTGTCATTCAATTCTGAGTTCTGGTTTCCAGACAGGAAAAAAGATCATTGTTTGCAGGCGAATAGGGGGAAATCAGGAAATTTGTGGTCGGTTAAAAATTTTATTACTTTTGGCCAAAGGCCAAAACAGTAACATTAAAAAAAAAAAAATTGCAAAGTTTCAGGCGGAACACAATTTTCTGAATTTATATCAGGACTTGAGAGTCATATTTATGAAGGAATTTATAACATATCAATGTGCTAAAGGACTAGTGTATATCAAGTAACTGATATATGCGACTTTTGGGGTAAAGAGACACAAATTGACACATCTACACCAAGTAATCTTACATTTCATGAATTATCCTTTTATAAACTCCTAGTTTAAATTTACTCAAGACTTCAGGTATGACAATAAATATGTGGGACCAAAAAGCTCATTCGGTGTACTAAGGTACTCAACGAATTCTACAGAGGGGTCTAGTACACGAGAGAAAGGTAAGCGACTATCAATTAACACAAAATGATGCCCTTTTTGGCTCTAGATTGGTAGTGGCAACAATTCTGCTTGTGGGGTTATGAAAGACTAGATAATCTGAAGGGCTCTCCTGTTACTATTAGTTCTTGGATAGATTATAAACAACATACTTTTTAAATGCTTTACCGGATTCTCAGGAAAGCAGGGAACCTCCAAGGCCATGAGGACAAATGCCGTTATCAGGGCTGGGACTGGGAGACTGAGCCCCGGGGACCCACAGAAAGGGGAGGAGCCAAATCTGAACACTCCGAATGAGGCCAGGGGAGAGCTAAAATGTCCCATGGGCAGTTCCTGGCCTATATAACAAATGCAAAACCTCTCACAGAGAACAAGCCCAATATAGAACCTCTGGAGTCCCAAGGGTACAATTAAATGCAGTTACAAAAACAAACTACAGGTGAAGAGATCTTAAAAGTCGGAAGGAAAGATAATTAGATAGTAGCTGACTTGAAGTGTGGCAGCCTGACCCTGCCTGGTCATTTCCTGCTTGAACGAGTTCGTTCCTGATTGCCCTTCCTCCACCTCAAAGGCTCTCCAACTAACAGTTGTTTCATAGATTGCCCACCAATTCATGTTCCTCCTTATCTCTGTAGCTGTGTAGGAATGACAAGACTATAAAACTGCCTGCCATGTTACAATGGGGGCTCAACCTTTGGATAAGAATCCTCTGAGCCTGTGCCAGCATCAATAAATGCTGTTTTCTGCTTACAGCCTCGGTGTCCTGTCTCTGAGAGAATCCTGCAACATTTCTGGGGTTCGTCCAGGATCCAGAGATGGCAGATTTTCGCTTCCCTTGTCTTCGAAGTCTGGCCCGCAGGACATGGGGAGACACGGACTTCGCTTGGTTTGGTGCGCCAACAGGCCCCTTGCCCATAAGGGGAGAAACGTCTTTTCCAGTGACCTTGGGCAGCTGCCCCAGAAGCACAACGGAACCTGGAGAGGCACAGGAACCAGCCCAGGAGCCCCGCCCGAGTGAATGGTAAGGACTCGGGTCTCAGAAACAGCCTGTTTGTTACAGGACAGAAGGGGAGTCTGATCAACCCCCGAAGTCACCCAATTACTTTACATTTGTTAGAAGAAACCGTGATCTCTCAGGTACATAGGGTGGAGGGTGCAGTGTGTTTGTTGTATGACTGCATGTGACTAAGATGTGACCTTGTTACGAACGAAGCGAGAGTTGAGCCCCTATCCACGGTTCCATGGCTAACCCCATATGGCTTAGGGTGGCGTCACTGGATCTCCATGAGAAGTCTAGTCTACTCCAGTGATCCGAGTCGGGGTTTTATATCTACCCACCAATTGCTAAGAGGTGCTTGAAAGATCACTGCAAGGGGAGAAGGGCGAAGCAAATCTCTGAGCGCATGCACATCACCGACCACGGGTGGAAGGATGGGTGGACAAGAGAGTAAACACCTTTAGGTTGTATGCTTAAGAATTTCAAAAAGGGTTATTCAGGAGGTTATGGAGTTAAACTCAACCCACAGAAACTCCACACTCTTTGAGAGATCGACTGGCCCTCTTTTGGCGGCGGATGGCCAGCAGAGGGAGCTCTTGATAAGGAAATCATTGCAAAGGTCTCAAGTCATTACCGGTTAACCTGGCCATCCAGACCAAAATTCCCTTATATTGATTCTTCGGAGGCAATAGTTTGCACTCGACCCCCTCCCTTGAGAGTCTGCCTAGAGGAGAACTGTAGGGCAAACCTTACTGCCCTGGAAGAATTCAAAGATGACTAGGCCAGACCAGGCTCCATTCTGCTAGGCCCCCAGGAGCCTATGGCCCAAATGATAGTCGAGGGGCCAACCTATTGACTTTATGGTTGACACCGCAGCTGAACACTCAGTTGTAACTCAGCCTGTGGGCCCCCTTTCTCAAAGACAAGCTACCATTATGGGAGCAACTGGGGGAAGAGTCCGTCGCTCCTTCCTGCAGCCCCTCCCGTGCAACCTAGGAGGACGAGAAGTCGTCCATGAATTTCTATATCTGCCAGACTGCCCCGTGGCACTGATGGGACGAGACCTTTTAGGAAAACTACAGGCTCAGATTACCTTTGAAACACGGGGCCAAGCAGCCCTAACCGTGGGGAGGCCAGAAGCAAGAATCATGTCGCTCACGGTTCCCCAAGAAGAGTGACGCCTCTATAGTCTCTTAGAAGGGTCCCAGCAGAGACCTAAACTCCCCTTCAAGTTGCCCGGAGTGTAGGCTGAAGACAACTCTCCAGGACTGGCCCAACATATCCCTCCAGTGGTGGTAGAGTTAAAACCAGGAGCGGAGCCAGCTTGCCAAAAACAGTATTTCATCCCCCATTAGGCACAAGTGGGGATCCAAAAACATTTAGAGAGATTTCTGAAGTATAGAATTCTTCATCCACGCCAATCATCCTGGAATACACCTTTCCTGCCAGTTCAAAAGCTGGGGACCAATGAATACTGGCTGGTACAAGATTTACAAGCAACCAGGCAACTGTCTGTTGTCCCCAACCCCGTTGTCCCCAGCCCATATACCCTCCTAGGCCTCATCCCCACTAAAGCAGCTTATTTCACCTGCCTGGACCTCAAAGATGCCGCCTTCTGCATTCGCCTGGCTCCTCAGAGTCAACCAATCTTTGCCTTCCAATGGGAAAGCCCTAAAAGCAGAGACGAGGGCCAGTTGACATGAACACGTCTGCCTCAGGGGTTCAAAAACTCCCCGACCATCTTTAGGACAGTTCTAGCCTAGGATTTAAAGGCCTTCCTGGCAAACCAACACAGCTGTACATTACTCCAGAATGTAGATGACTTCCTCTTAGCAGGAAAAACCTATGAGGAATGCATGGAAGGAACGCATCTACTCCTCAATCTCCTCTGGGAAGGTTACAAGGTCTCTAAAAGGCAGGGTCAAATCTGTCAAGAAAGAGACAAATACCTTGGCTTCCACCTGTCACAAAGATAGAAACAAACGGTTTGCTCAGTTCTCATCCCTACCACCCAACAAGTTCACAAATTCCTCAGTGCAGCTGACTTCTGCAGAATCTGGATACCTAATTTCTCCATCCTGGCCAAACTCCTCTATGAAGGCACAAAGGGGGAAGAATGGGAGCCCCTACTCTGGGAATCTACACAACAGAAGGCCTTTGAAGAAATCAAATGGGCACTATCACCCATGGACTAGGACTCCCAGACTTAACCAAATCTTTCTGTACATACACAAGTGCGAGTGTCGCAGTAGGGGTCTTAACTACTAGATCCTGGCACCATCCCGTGGCTTATCTCTCCAAACGGCTTGACTCTGTCACCCAGGGCTGACCACCCTGCTTGTGAGCACTCGCAGCCACAGCCCTCCTTGTGCCAGAGGTCAACAAACTATGGGCAAGAACTGCCAGTTTAAGTACCACATTCAGTAATAACATTACTAGAATACAAGGGACAATACTGGCTAACCGATGCCCAGACGGTCAGATACCAAGAAATGCTGTGTGAAAATCCATGCATCCACCTAGAGGTAGTACAAATCTTGAACCCAGCCACCGTGCTACTCGTTAGGCCTAGCCAGCCAGACCACGATTGCACTGAAGTCAGATGAATATTTTCCAGCTGACTCGACTTGACAGACCAGCCCCTCAAGAACCCCGATGTAGAATATTACACTGCTGGTAGCAGCTTTGTGATGGGAGGAGACTGCCTTGCAGGATACGCTGTGGTGACCCTACATTCCACTATTGAGGCAAAACCTCTGCCTAGGAGAACCTCAGCACAGAAGGCAGAGCTCATCACCTTGAACCACACCCTTCAGCTGGCAGCAGAAGTGTGCGCTAACATTTACACTGACTCTAAGCATGCCTTCACCATCCTCCATGTACATGGGGCCCTGTACAGAGAAGGGTCTAATCAATTCTGGGAGAAAAGATGTAAAACATAGAAAGGCAATTCTAGAACTCTTAGATGCTGTGTGGGCCCCCAAGAAAGCAGTCATGCACTGCAGAGGACATCAAAAATGGGACACCATAATGGCTTGGGGCAACCGCAGGGCAGACCATGTTGCCAAACTGGCAGCAGCCAAGGAAATGGCCAGCCCTACAGTTCTGCTTCCCTGTTTCCCAGTCCCTTAGCCAAATGGGACCCCAAGTACTCGCCTCAAGAAGAAGCCTAGCTTAAGACTGAAAAAGGGAGCCTCCTCCCCGGTAGATAGTAGAAGTTCAAGGACAGGTGAACTGCAGTTTCACCAAAGGACTCACCTTGGTCGCACTGCCCTAGAAACCACTCTGGGCCAGTACTTCTATGTACCCTGGCTCTCCAGCATCTGCCGAGCGGTGTGTGAACGGTGCGAAGCCTGTGCCTGCAACAACCCCAGGCAAGGGCCATGTGCCCCCCACCGGGGGTCCAAAGTGTCGGTGGCACCCTCTTTGAGGAACTCGAAGTAGACTTCACTGAAATGCTTTGATCATGGGGTCTCAAGTATCTCTTGGTCTTTGTATGCACCTCTTCCAGTTGGGTAGAGGCTTATCCCACCCAGACTGAAAAGGCCCAAGAAGTAGCCAGACTGCTCCTCTAAGTAACTGTTCCACGATTTGGCCTACCAATTACCACTGGCTCAGATAATGGGCCAGCCTTTATAGCAGAAATAGGGCAGCTAATAGCCAAGAATTTAAATATTAAATGGAAATTGCATACCACCTACCGACCACAAAGTTCGGGACAGGTAGAATGTATAAACAAGACCCTTAAGACCCAGTTGGGAAAACTATGTCAGGAGACACATCTACTTTAGGACGAAATTCTCCCCATGGCTCTATTAAGAATCAGATCGGCCCCAACCAGGAAGACTGGGTTCTCCCACTACGAGATACTGTATAGGCGGCCACCACCACTCACCAAAGGACTATGAGGAGACCTCAAGGAAATAGGTGAATGGACTCTGAGACAACAGCTTCAGGTCCTAGGGACCACCTTTCAGACTCTCAACCAATGGATTAGGGAAAGGCTCCCTGTTAGTTTAACCATTGAAGTTCATTCTTTTAAGCCAGGAGACACTGGGTAGAGAAGTAAAACATTCGGCCCCTAAAACTCCTGTGGAGAGGTCCCTTTACTGTCATTTTGTCTATCCCCATTGCAGTTAAGGTTGCTAAAATAATGCCCTGGATACATCACAGCATATTTAAAACCCACAGCTGCAAAGGAGAATGTGCTCCAGACTCTTCTGGGCCCCTCAAGGCAACTCTCTGGAAGAAAACACTGGCTGTGCCGACAGACCAAGGGTAAGACGTCGGCCTCACTTTGGTCACACCGGAAACTGACCAACCTATGCGCAGCAGAAGTCTGAGGACGTCTCACCAGGATGGCACCCCTAAAGACTCTTTTCCTTCTCTTCCTACTCTGCCACATGTGTGGCATCAGTCTTCCCACTTCTTCTTCCCCTTGTACCCACTGCATGCAAAGGAACAGAATAGGGTCCAACATTGCCACCGGCTTCACTTCTGTAACTGGCCCGCCCGAAGGGTGTGCCCTAAACGCCACACTCTGCACTCATTGGGGATTCCGATATTGGATGGAGTACACAAAAGTTAAATCTGAGAGTGGCCAATCCTGCCAAGAGCCTGAAAAATTAGGGGAAACTTGGGTGTGTTGGTTATGGACCTCAAGCGGGGGAAAGGTCCATAACCATGCAGAGGCCCCAGCAGTCGGAGAAATTGTCCAATAGCTGCATAATCCAACATCATCTAAGCCTACAGTGTCTCCTAGGCCCCAAAGCCCACAAATGTATGATCGGCTAAAGGCTGCCTTGGGCCAAAACCTAGGGAAGAACCTCTTTTTTGACCTGAGAAGATAGCCCATGAACTTGGTGTCACTAAATGCTGGGTTTGTGGAGGAGCACTCATGAGTGTATACTGGCCTTGGAAGGAACTAGCCTAGACACCTTTTCCCTCCTCCAGTGGAACTACACGGTGGCCACCACGAAGAGGGTCGACCCCAGAGCTGGGTCCTCTCCTCGGAAGTAGAGGAAGAATGTCTTGGCCAGATGGGTCCACGATACACTCAGTGAGTTGGAGAAACCCTATGTAAAAGAATGCTATTTTTAAATCGCACAGACCTAAACTGGTGGCCCAAGGCTCCTTCCTAGTATTGGGCCAATAATACTACAGCTAACTCCTCCTTTCATGCCTGTTGCCTCTTGTTATCAACTACCTCCCTTAGAGGCTATCGTTGAAAAACTGCAGCAAAAGTCCTTACGCTATGGAGGTACCAGCCTTTAAACCAAAGTTAGAAGATGATGCTCTCTGACCCAGTCAGGGTCAAAGCATCAAAGGGGGTAATGTGGCAGGCTGACCCTGCCTGGCCATTTCCTGCTGGAACGAGTTCTTTCCTGACTGCCCTTCCCCCACCTCAAGGACTCGCTAGCTAATATCTATTTTTTCATAGCTTGCCAACCAATTAATGTTCTTCCTTATCTCTGTAGCTGTGTAGGGATGACAAGACTGTATAAAACTGCCTGTTATGTTACCATCAGGTCTCAACTTTTGGATAGGAATCCGCTGAGCCCGTGCTGCCATCAATAAATGCTGCATCCTGCTTATAGCCTCAGTGTTTCGTCTCTCAGAGAATCCCGCAACAGAAGTACAAAGGAAACCATGCTAAATATTGAGACAAAAAAACTAGAATTGTATCTAGTAAAATTATCAAGAATAACGATAAGTGCTATGTACTCGAAGTTTATTGAGAGTAAACTTTCAGCATTCTCATCACACAAAGAAAGGTAACTGAGGTGACTGATGTATTAACCTGACTGATAATCGCTTCACAAAATATTCATGTCAAATTATCATACTGTACAGTTTAAAGTCAATTATACTTAAATAAAGCTGAAAAAATTTAAAATACACAAAAAAGATGACAGTAAAATAAAAATATTTTCAGATGTAAATGTAATTACCAGATTAAAGTAGAAAAACATGTGTACCTCCAGAAGAAAAAATGTATTTTATAAAATTCAACTCCTATAACAAAAGCTTAGGAAACTAGAAACAAAAGGAAACTTCTTTACCCTGATAAAAAGTAGCAAAACCTAGGAAGATTCAGTATCATATAGCTGTTACTATTCCCTAATTAATCTGTATGTTAAATGATTCCAATTTAAAAAAATCTAGAGCTTTTTTCCCAAATGAACTTGACAAACTAATTTTAATATTTAATGAAAGAGCAAAAGACCAAGAACACTCCTTAAGAAAAATAAGGAAGACTTGCTCTTCCAGGTATTAAGAACTTTTAATCAGGTAGAACAATTAAAATAATGTGTCACTTAGCCCTGATTAGACAAACTAACCAATGGAATAGGACAGAAAGTCTCAAAATAGATGTTTACTTACATGAAATTGGCCATGTAGAAAAACTTTCTGAGGAAAGGACAAATTAGTCACGAAACAGTACAACGAAAATGGTTATTTACATAGTAAAAAAATTTTCCTCTCTCTCACATACACATAATTAATTCCAGGTGGACTAAAAGATATGACTTTCTGACTTTTAGAAGAAATGATAAATTTCTTTCTTAAGACACAAAAAGAACTACATTTTGAACATGTTAAAATTAAGTTTACCAAAAAACCACAAAAAGATAAGCCACAATCTGGATGAAGATATGTGCAATAAAAATAAATGGGAATATTAGTATACTATTATGAAGAGTTCTTAAGTAAATTTAAAAACAGAAAAATGGACAAAAGACATCAAGAAGTATTTCACAGGAGAAACAGAAATGACTGCTAATCACAGAAATATGTTCAATCAATAATCAAGAAAATACAAATTAAGGCACAACCATTCTGGGAAAAAAGTTTGCATTATCTTATAAAACTTATAAAGCTGATCAGGCACATACCTACAACCAACTCTATTTCTAGGCACGTACTCTTAAAAACTCTTGTACATGTGTACCAAGAATAAATGTTAATGTTAGTACTGTAAAAGCTTGGCTAAAAAGAGAAAAGAAGAAACTATACTCAACACAGGTTATAAAAATGAACCTGTTGAACAAAAGAGATCAAATTACATAAGACTACATATAGTACAATACTATTTTTATAACGCTCACCAACAAAAGTAAACTATGTAGCATAGGGATATATGTATAAAACAACAGCAGCAGCAAAGCAAAGGGAATGATTCAGGATAGTACTTACCTCTTGGGGAGAAGGGTGGACTGAGGATTGGAGTTGAGAAGGAACACAAACGTAGGGTCAACCCTACCAGAAATGTTCTAGTTCTTAATTAGGGAGTGGTTACACAGGTGTTTTATTAGTATGCTTGATAACTTACATGTTGCATAGATTTTTATATATGTACCAAGTACTATATACAGAAATATAGTGACCAGTGGTTGCCAGAGGCAGGAGTAGGGAATGGGTGAAGGGAGTCAGAAGGTATAAACTTCCAGTTATAAAGTAAGTCCTGGGGATGTTATATATAGCATTGTGACTATAATTAATATTGTATCATATATTTGAAAGTTGCTAAGAGAGTTGATATTAAAATATCTCAACACACACACAAAGTTTATGGGTTGTGACAGATGTTAGACTTATTGTGATCATTTCACAATACACGCATATATCGAATCATTATGCTATATATCTGAAACTGTTACGTCAATTATATTGCAATCAAATAAGTGACAAAAAAATATATAGTGACCAGAAATACTTTTATACTGTTAAGAGAGACTGTGATAATAAAAAAATCACCATCCCTTAAATGTACACATACTACCTTGTGAAAGCAGAGTTATAGCTGGTTAGGCAGAATGGTGGAATTTTTCAGTCCCAAGGAACACTGGTCAACCACTGATTAGTTGTGGATCTTGGACAAGTTACTTAATATCTTTGAATCTATTTTTTAATTGTAAGATGCAGAATTATTTGTAGAGATTAAAGTGTAACTATAAAGTGACTGGTATGGACTACACATTTTAAAAATTATACTTATTAATACTCCCCATGACCACTAAACTAAATTTAAGAAACCTCTTATATTCTAAAGAGTTTATTCAGATAGACTGAATTTAGCCTGAACCATTATGATAATGGAAGAGTGGTTTGTTAAAACAACAAAAACCACCAGAATTTTTGCATTCAAATAAAGTTGCCCCTCAAAAAAGCTATCTACTTCTTTTGCTGAAGTTACTATTGGTAATTAAGGGTAATTTAGAAATCTTCCACTGGAACTGTCTGCTTTTGAAAAAAATTTTTTTCTGTGGAGGAAAACCTTAATTCTTTGAGGGGAGATTTCACATGTGACAGTCATAAAATATTATGAATCCAGTCTAATGAATAAAGTACACAGGGCGATAGTTAAGACCTTGTTCAAAATTAACATGACTATTGTGAGACCAGTTCTCTGGGATGACTCGCAAATGAACTCTTCATGCTATTTTCAAAGAGGAGTTTCGGAAAAGTTCTTAGCAATGGCAACATTGCTCAAAACAAACAAACAAACAAACAGACAAACATCCAAATTATAGCATCACCAGGTTACTACTTGGAAGGATAAGATTCATCTTAATGCATAAAGAATGTCATTTCTATATAGTACAAGTCTGCAGTTGCTGAAGAGACAATTGCTTAATCAGTCATTAAGACTGGTGCAAAAACTGACATCAGTTGCCTTTAACTCTTCTTGTAAGAGTAATGAAAATCTTCCTATTTTTGGTTAAACAAAAAGATCCCTTTTATGAAAAAAATATTGCAGCCAACCTACTAAATTGATTTGTATTTGAGGGATGGGGAAACAATTACATCATTTTGGTAAGATTCTATAAAAGCAAGCAATGAGAAGCAACATTACACAGACCTTATAGAAAGAAATTCCTATTCATAATAGATACATGCAATATATTTTAGTCAATAAATAGCACTAATATAAACCCAGCTCTTTGATCTCAGTATTTGGGAGTGTACGTGATAATTTATTACTTTGATTTGCTAGAGTTTCACTACACAGATTTATATATGGTTTTTAAAAAATTAATATTAAAATTTTATTGCCACTTGCAACTCCTCATAAAGAGGAAAAAGAGCCAATGACATCCCAATAATTTCTTTAAAAGTCTAAAATGAGAAACCACAGAAAACATTCTTAACAGATAAGATATGAATTAGATTCTAAATGCATTCTCTATCATATACCACACGGAGAAAAAAAGGAACAAAAAATTCTCATGTTTACCAATTGCCAGAGTAGTTTATATGACTTCCAACAATCTCTTATCTAAGCATTTAACAGCATTTTAAGTTCAAAATACATTTGCAAATTAGGAGAATAAACAATACTCCTTAAAGGGAGTATAAAGTTTATTCAAACATTTAAAAAAAATCAGTTACACAGAATAAAGTGAAATTATTTTGTTTTTAAAGTGACAGTGCAATATAATAAAGCAGTGGCTTTAATAACTATGTGGGAAAATCACACGAAAGCACCTAAAAATATATCTTGAAGAATATGCAAATTTCCACTTTTTTTTTTTCCATTTACAACTTCAAATTTTTAGCTCTATTTTACATCACTTTTTGGTAGGCGCTGTGAACATCTGAGGTTAAAGTAACAGATCTCACAATTAAGTAGCCATCTTTGAGTATTTCATCTATTTATACCTATGAATATAATCATCTTTTAAATGCATGATTCCTTCAGCCTGACTCTCATTTCTTGTCTCAAAGAATGTGTGTTTAATAAAGAGACTATGCATATTGATTCCACTATTTATCTTTTCACACCATTGTCAGGTCTTTCAAGGCTATGCTGCTCACTGCCCATACATAATATGTTCCATTTACTTTACTTCTCTTATGAGTAGTTCATATTTTATGGGTAGCTAGTCATCTAACTTAGTATGTTAAATGGCTACTGTAAAATAAAACCAGAAATGGAAATCTTCATGCTCTTAAACTTTATACACATGACAAAAGCAGAAATGTTAAAGAAAAAAACATTTTGAATAATCTTAGAAACAATAAGATCAAAATCTCCTTCACCACAAAAATAAATATAAGAGATATACCAGTAACCATAGCTAGACTAACACTGTAATACAAAAACTTCATTAGATAGGAGAAATACACAACTGAAACCAGGTTTTGAGACTTATTCTCTACATCCAGTCAGTTGTAGCCAGTCTAGTTAAGTGTTATAGAATCAAATGCTTTTGAGATTGACTGAAATATGGTTATAGTCATACAAGAGAACACTGGTTCAGATCTGGCAATGGCATATGAACTTGCCCAAAGGCTGAAATCAAAAACTAGCATAACTGGGGAACTTTTAAATCTGCTTCCTGAAAGACCCCTTTATCTGCTAGCCTGAGCCCTTTTACAATTTTCCTTTTCTTTTCTGGGGTCTATTATACCCAATACGCACTGGCTTTTGTAATGTGACTTTCTGATCTATTACTGTATTGACAAGCCCAGGTTGCCATCAGAGCTACTAGGCAATGAACTTCAGGGCTAGGGTTATGGTTCTTCACTGCTCAGCTTCCTTATGAACCAGATGACTGACCAACAGAGAACTACACTAAAGTCTAAGGCTTGGCTAAAGGAAAATTTAGGAAGGCCTGGGAAAGAGGTACCAAACTGCCTTGCAAATTCGAAATAAATATTTTAATATTCTTCATAAATATTTTAAAAAATACATATAATGAACAGTACCATTTTATAATGCTAGTTAAAACCACGAAGAGGTGTATCAGTAGCTGTATCAATATCCTGGCTTCAAATTAATGTACAGAAATATTTTCAATTAAAGTTCAGTAAATATACCAGAGGGGATTAAATAAAACAGGAAAAACAGTAGTTTCAATTATTTTGTTTTTACCAACAATATCTTTTATTGGTACTGAGGGACTTAAACTAATCAGTAAACTAAAATTATAAAAAAGGTTTTTGTAAAAATGCATTTATTTTCTGATAATAAATTAATCTAGATTCTGTACAGTTAGAAAAACCAGGATGATGTCAAATAGCAAAAGAAAAAGATAATAAATCTTGGGTTCAAAAGTCAAATGATTAAATAAATCAAAGAAGGACGTTAAACGTATTTTCAGATTCCACTCATTAGAGTCATGTAATTGGTACCATTCTTTCTCAAGGTCTCTTGACCAGAATAACATCAACCCTAAAGCTTTCCTGTAATATTTACTCTGGTTCAAGTTTTGATTATGAAAAAATTCCTTTTGCATGGGATGAAAAAAATAAAAGTGTACATTCATTCAGATGAAATTAGTTCAGCTAGGTCTTTTATGTCCTAATCATTCAAACTTAAATTAAGATCTTTGTACAATACTCCTAATAAGCTTTTAAAAATGCAGCCAAGTAGTACTCAGAAAGATGAAACATTTTTTTCTACTTCTATAACTATGCAAGAAATTGAAAAATCAACATCTAGAAAAAGCAAGGCATAAATTCATCAGCACCAAGTAGAAATGCTCTTCAAAAGGAGCAGATCTCTTATGTATCCTGATATCCTTGTGTTGATGACTAGGTTTCTCAACTCTCCTTTAGAAAAAATCCACTGCCTAAGGTTTACACTTTTAGGCAAAAAAAAAAAAAAAGGAAGGTAAAACTTAGCAAATGACTCCACTTTAAATTTTGATTCATCCACACTTTTTAAAAAAATAGATTTCAAGGTTTTGGCACTACTTTTAAACATCTTTCAGAGGAGGTATGGTTTCAGGTTAGAATATCTTCTTTCCCTACTCAGTTATTTGCTGACGTGGGAAGTATCTAATTTAACTTCACTACTAATAATTCTTTAGCTACCATTCCAAAAGTTGTACTTAGTCTCAATACAACAGTTTACATTTAAATAAGACTCTAGTAGCAGTTAAAACTGTTCAAAGATGGTCATACAAAATCCTGGTTGTCTTTCTTGCCTATCAGACAGATATGACTAAATTGTTGGCGGCTGGAACTCAAATCACATACAGTCAACAACATTACTGGATCCATGACCAACATCTCGAATTTGGCTGGTTAAACAGGCACACACAGCTACACCTGCTCCAGCTCTGCAGTGAGACACAGATCCAACAAGCTCCCACCTGAAAAGACAGAGGAGAAATATTATTTAAAACAAAGCATGATTTACTTTACTCAAAATACCAACCAAGACAAAAACTCCCTATTGTGGGACTGGTTTTGAAAGAAGCAGGCTTCCTAAGGATGATATCCCAAATGTTTTATATTAACTACATCTGGTAGCATTTTAGTACTTTGGAGTAAGTAATCTGTTACTGGAAAATTCCATTAAAGCATAGAGAAAATATTAAAATTACCTATTCAGCACTGGATCAAATGCTTCTACTGTATTTAAGTATGCATTGCCATTATGACCACCAACTGCAAAGATTTTGCCCATCACTGTTGCAATCCCCACTCCACCCCTGGGAGTGGTAAGTGCTGCTACATAATCCCACTTGTTGCTTCGAGGGTCATACCGCTCAACCGAACTCAGAGGAGAATTATCATCAAAACCACCTAAATAAAGAAAGATTTTTAAAGGGTTACATTTCATAGAAATTAACTGTTAAATCTCAATTCAACAGCTTCTACAAATCCAATCTTTTAAAAACATTTTAGAAAATAGAGAAAATCAGGGAAAATAATTCACCTCAACACCTATCACCACTACCAACTCCTACTAGACATTTTCTACAATTCAAGATAATTGAAATAATATTTTACTTCACTACTAGGATTAAAAATCTTAAAGTGGGAAAAACTGGAGTCCCCATATCTAAGAAGATAATTTAAGAGAAAACACACACACACACACACACACACACACACTCATATTTTTCCTTAGCCTCCTAGAGGCAAGCAAGACAGCACTGAGATTGCTTCTCTGTGTGTGTACATGTATGTACTATATTTTCAAACAGTAATAGGGTTTGAGAAGAAACTAAATTAAATCATTTGATTTATTTAGATAACAATTAAAGTTTTCCAACCATCTCTCTTAAAACTGTAATTACTGTCATAATTATAGACAGTGGACTATGACTGAATTTTACTAATCTTTGCCAAAACTACGTCTTCATGCTGCATACTCTAGATGATAACGGTCCTCTGTATAGATCATTATAACAATGTTACTTATAATATTCCTGAGGGTTAAACACAGACTGTCTTTTTTTAGGCTCTATCTCAGTCTACATGAGTAATAATTCTCTTTGATGACTAAGCCTATTTTCCTGAGAACAGGAAGAGTTGATATTATGACCGGTGTATTTAGAAACAAAGTCAGTAAAAATAATATCAAGAGTCAACTTCTCTAATGGGTTTAAACTTATTTAATTTAGGTAAAATTCACCAATTTTTGGTGCATAATTTGATGAACTTTAACAATGTATACAGTAGTGTCATTGTCACAATCATGATATAAAACAGCCACCTTTCCCACTGGCTTCCTATCATTTCTCTAGGTAATGCATATAAATTCATAATACAGAATTCAAAGCAGAGGAATAGAAAAGGCAGGATGCAATTAGCAATTACTTTCAAAATATTCTTATTCAAATCAATTGTACCAGTTTTAAGTAGGATGTGAATGACCAAGAAGGGTTTTTTTAACATTCAACCTAAGTCAGTCTTATTTTTACCACATCTGTTCTAACTGTAAGGGCCCAGAAGATTTAATAAGTAACAGCAACAATGATACTCTATTGACATTACACATGTCAGTGCCTATGCTAGATAGGGTGCTGCGAGAGGTAGCAGCAGTATACTGTAAACTCTGGTTTCTCATAGACCAGAGTTCAAATTACAGCTTTGTCATTTACTTAGGCATGTGACTTTGAGTAAATTATTTACTCTCTCTAAATCTCTGACTCCTCCCAGAATTGCCTACCTGATGATCAGGTAAGATCTAAAGGTAAATTATGTTATTTATCTTCTTTAATACACATGAGCACTGGAAGATTCAGCATTACTCCTATTACTTACAGATATTTAAAGGCTATTGTTATAAAAAACTGTTAAGTTATGTAACACCAAACAATTTACATCAACATAGCGAGGCATGTGCTAGTGACAACCTCTTTGAACTCATTTCTTCCTCTGTAAAGGAAGGGATTACTAAGCACAATATAGCTACACATTTACTGGGAAACTACAAAGTACCAGATGCAGTTTGAGATGCCTAATATATATTACCTCTAATTCTTAAAACAATTCTGAAAGATAAGTGTTATTATAGGTCTTACTATTGGAAGTATGTTGGGTGGACCAGAAATAGCATCAATTTCACTAGGGAGCTGTTAGAAATACAGAAGCTGAGGCCCTCCCTTGCAGTTAACAGTACCTCTATATTCATATGCATATTAAAGTTTAAGAAAGCATTGCCCTATGGTTCCTTCCAATTCAGTTAAGTCAAAAAATAACATAAAGATGCCAACACCCATCATGCACAATAAATACATATTGGTTTGCTTAGTCAACATAATTCCCTTGAAGTGAGATAAGAAAAACATATCTTAAATCTTTAAAGATTTTAGCAAAGTACATTCAATTTGTGTCCTTACATTAAAAATACATATCTTATTTAAATGTAATCCCTTACTTTAGATAGATATACTTGCTACTCCTAGTAAAAATAAGGAAGTAGAAGTTTTAAACATGAAGAGGAAGATGTAAACAAAAAAGCATGAATGTGAACTGTAAGAATTCAAAAGCAAATCTTAGGGTGGATTCCATTTGAACCTAAATGCAATATAATTTCAGTTAGTTTGTTGTTGTATAAAACTGTCATTGTATATCCTGTAATAAATTAGAACACAGAAATACCACCCACTCACCAACAACGTATAAGCAACCATGGAGCTCACTGACTCCATTGCCTGCTCTTCGTTGACCCATTTCTTTAACTTCTATCCACTTATCCAGATGTGGATCATACCTCTCCACACTAGATAAAGAAGCTACTCCATCATTGCCACCAACTGCATAAACATGGTTCTAAATAAAGAGAAAATAAAAGCAAATGATATCAGATTTTGAATTGACATATATTGTCCTAATGGTAGATCAGAATGTGAAAGAAAGCAGTATTTCGTGAAATAATGTAGTAATTAATACTGAAGATATGAATATATCAGATCTTTCCTTATTTGGTTAGAAATGTGATGCAATGCAACCCAATGAGCAAGCTGCCACATAACTTACTACTAGAGCCACAGAGCCAACTCCTCCACGGGGAGTATTCATTGGTGCTACTGTACTCCACTGATCAGATTCTATATCATATCTCTCCACATCGTTGAAGCAAGTGTTGTCATCTAACCCTCCAATGGCATAAATCGGGCCTCCTAAAGAGGCCAAGGCAATTCCTCGCCTGCAAAGATAATAAAACACACTTTAGCACCTGGGTTTTTTTTTTTTTTTTAACTAGAAAAAAAGGTAGCAAAAAAGCTGTGCTAATGCAAGTCATTCATCGTGCTAACACTTCAGTGTTTTCTTTCCCATTATTTTTAGATTTATCAAAGCTTCTGAATAGATGGCTACAGGGCTGCAAAAGTGTGCAGGTCTATGTGAACAGTGCCCTCTGGAGTTTTACAATGCATAGACTACACAGGTTAAATTTAAATAAAATAATAAACTAAAACCCAACAAACTACTATAAATGGAGTCCAAAACATTCAATTAGTAAAACACACAGTTGCATAATTGAGAGGCTGATGAACTGACAGATGGTTTGCTATGGAGGTCAGAAGTCAATCTCATTTCTAAATTCATGTAATTGCAAAGAAAAGTTTTGTTCCAGGGTATCATGAAAACAATAGCACATAAAAAATCAAGTTTTATATTACAAGTTTTATATAACATTGCTTTTCTTTTGAAGGGCATTTATTTCTCTCCTAGGAAAGGAAGAGACTTAGTCCATGTTAAAAGACAATACATTGTAATGGTGACCAGAAAAAAATTATATCAATTTCTTAGAATACATTGCAGCGATCGAAAGTTGAACTATTCTAAAACTATTATCTGTCATTGACTTGGTGTAAACTTTGGATAAAGTAGAATATTTTATAAACTTCTACTACCTTGCTTCTTCATCTGTAACCCATTTGAGAAAGGAGTAGACACAACTACTAATGAGTTAATATAGGTAAAGCACTAAGAACAGTGACTGGCCCATATTAAGTGCTATGTATTAGCTACTATACAATTGGGCTTTGAAATATGTACACACGCACTAGAGAGCAGCTGCTCTACTGAGATTCTAATTCTAAGTTTACCAAAAGAGCATCCTAGGAAAGAGTTCTGAAGGATAATATTCATCTTCAGTCACCTTAACCTCTTTTCTCGAGTATAAACAATGACTTACAAAATACTGTGAATAGAAAAAATTTTAGGTGTAAACACATGTGCCCTCTAGAACATGAGTCATATCATGGCAGCAATAAGTGTACCTAATAATTCTCCCTCTCTCTTAACAGACTAACCCCAAAAGTAGATGATGTTATTAGCTATTTCCTATGCCTCAAACCTCTCTTCTCTTGATTTTCATGACATTGTACATTGGAGTTCCCTTCTACATCTCTAGTTGGTGCTTTTCAGCTTCCTTTATCAGTGCTTTCTTTTCTACTCCATCATTAAATTATGAAAGTCCCTAAAGCCTCTTATCACCCTATACTCTCTTTCTGTAGGTGATCTCATTTTTTCCATAGATTTAGGATAACTCTAACATATATACCCAGACATATATTCTACCTCAATTTCTACCTCAAATCTGTCTTGCTGGCCTTCAACCTTAATGTGAAATGAAATTCACTCTCATTGTGGAGGGCAGCATTTTAAGATGTCTCCACCAGGATATTCACCCTCTAGTTTTACTCCTATGCTTATGATATGCTACATTATATAGCAAAGGAGAGATTACCTGAGTGGGCCTAATCTAATCACACAAGCCCTTTAAAAGCAGAAAGGTTTATCCAGCGGGAAGCAGGAAACAAGTCAGAAACTCAAAGAATGAGGTGGATTCTGCATGCCGCTGCTTGTTTGACAATAGAGGGGAACATTTGGAAAGGACCTGAGAGTGGTCTGTAGGAGCTGAGAGCAATCCCTGGCCAACAGCCAGTAAAAATGAGAAACTCAGTCCTATAATTACAAAGAATAGAATTCTATCAATAATCTAAATGACCTTGGAAGCAGTGTCTTCCTCAGAGCATCCAGAGAAGAGCCTAGCCCGGCCTACACTTTGATTTTGGCCATGTGAGTCCCTAAGTGGAAAAGTCAAACCTGTTGGACTTCTCACCTATGGCACTGTGAGCTAATAAATGAATGTTGTTTTAAGCTGCTAAGTACGTAGTAATTGATTACAAAGCAACAGACAACTATTGGTTTTCCTAATTGGTTATAGAGCAACAGAGTACATCCATAACAAGATAAACAAAAATTTTATTCTGTTCACCGCCTTGTTTTTTCTAATGCAGAAAACTGCATGACTATCCATACCCAGTTGCTTAACGCCAGGAACTGAAGAATCATCCCTGCCTCTACGATATCATTCTTTCTACCTCCCCCATCTAATTATCATTAAATCTTGTTGATTATATACTTCTGAACTCTCTCTCAAATATGTGCTCTTATCTCTATCCCTACTTTAGTCCAAGCCACCATTATTTTTTGACTGAAATATTACAATAACCCTTTTGGTCTCCAGATTGTTTTCACTCTGGCCTTCTCAAATCTCTCACTATTTCATATGCAGAGGATCTTTGGAATGAGAAATCATTCACCTATTTTTTAAAATAGTGTGTGTGTGCATATTTCAAAGCCCAATTGATAAAATAAGAAATCTTGGCAAACCTAGAAAGCCCTCATTCTTTGCCTACTGTTTCAGCCTTATATCTTGACACCATTTCCTTTGATCTCTCAGCTGTACTGAACTTCTTTCATGCATTCTCCTCTCATTCACCTCCAGATTTTCGTAGACGCTTCATCTCTTTCCACCCGCCACTCTTCCTACCACCACCATTTAACAGATTAAATTATCCCAGACCTTCAGATCTTAGGTTAAATGAGACTGTAAGATCTCCCCTCTCAAGCACTGTTTACTTACTCTGTGCTAACATTATCACCTTTGTAATCATGCCTTTATTTGTATCTTCGCTTCTAGAATGTAAGCTCTATGGAGGTAGGAGCTTTGGCTGTCTTATTTATTGCTCTATCTTCAGCACCTGGTATGTCTTGCAATGGGCACTTAACCAGTATTTGCTGAATAAATAAATCAACCCCTAGAGATGCTGTTAGGATAATAGGTTTCAATAAAACCACAGGTTAAACAAACAACAGTCGATTTTACTAGAAAGATGAAAAAGTGGAGAAAATAAAGAAACCAGATATTTTACATGTGAAAATGACCCTGGAATGCATACTGAAAAAATGATTTGGGGATACAAATTATAAGCAAATAATAGGATGAAATAATTGCATTTCTATTATTTTTTATACAGTTGGACAGCGAATGTAAAGTGCTCAGGGCATATTTTAAAAGATTAAGGAAATTCAACCGCTATTTTGCTAGAAAAGTTTCATTCAATCCTTGGCTAAAAATTAGCTTAGCATGATAAAGAGACAAGGGGATAAAGATTCAAAATGTACTTGAAGATTTTCTCCCTCATTTTAATTCAAGCACTAGAATTTAAACTATTTGTAGTTTTCACAGAGCATAAATCAAACCCTATTAAAGTATTAAAATGTCATTTGTAGATAAGTGGGATATAATAGTACATTTCAAGATGAGCTTTTTTTCCCTAAGACTCTTTCTCCTCATGCAGTTCAACTTAAAATTGCTTGTTTTGGTAACGTCTTTTTTAACTCTTACGGAATGTTGCTACATACAAACCATACAAGCAATGTTTAAAGTTAGGTTTTATTTGGATTTATTTATTTATTTTTTAAATAAAATTAAAATTGCAATAGAGATGTTTGGTTTTTGTTCTCTACACAAAGCTACTCTTAAGCAGTTTTTTTAATATTCAGATAGCCCTCTTTTTCTTTCCTCAATTACATTTTCGATCTGAAACAAAAAGGGAGAATTACTGTAGTATCTAGATTTATGTCAATTATTAAGCTCAGTCTTTCAAATCATCACCCTATTTGCTGAATTTTAAATTTGAAAAAGGAAAAGAATAGGTAATCTAATCTCTCATTTGCTGCAAAATAAATGTTATCTTTCTGACATATACATATATAGTTCCAGTCATTGAGAGGTATTACAGTATTCTCCATTACTATTATACTGAACTATAAATATTTATT
>NW_011888806.1:9526850-9543689 GCF_000151845.1 Pteropus vampyrus | reverse complement strand
AAAAATGGAAAGATTATATACCAAAATGTTAACTGTGACAATTTTGTTAACTGTGACAATTTCTGGGTGTTTGGGTTACAGATGATTTTTATTTTCTATTAAAATATTTTCATATTTTCCCCAAAAAGCATTTATGTTTATAATCAGAAAAAAAGTGAGTTTTAAATAAGTCTCCCAACAATTTAACCATGGCTCTGCAATTAATCATTATCATCAGCAGCCAGTCAAAATAAAAACCTTATTTCAATAACAAGTAAATGGGTATAGAAAAAAGCTGATATATATTATTTAGGTTCAATAAACATGTTTCTTTAGTTTCTTTTGCAAATATAACTCAGAATAGTTTAACTCCCTTTTCCCTGATACTCATCTCCCGTTAAGTACCTATTAGCAGGAGATTGTACACTGAACATCAATGAGCATAAAGCAAGAAAATAATCACCACCCAAATATTTTACCAATATACTGAAACATTTTATATTTTAGCAATTTTCTTATAGAAAGAAAATTCTCAAAGTTAAAATATTTAAAAAGAGTATTATCATCATGGGATATGATTTAAGACAATAGTGAACCCACCTTCCACAGAGATTACACCCACATGTCGTCTTCGACTATTCATTTCTGGTCCAAAGAACCAACTATTTTTGTTGATAGAATAACATTCAATACTGCGAAAAGGGTCACCAGATCCACCTCGACCACCTACACAAAACAGCACACCTAAAGGTAAAGCCACAAAAGAGAAGTCAAAATCATAGCTCCCTAATTTGAAAATTAGTATGGAAAAAATATTTAGGAAGTCAAAATTTGATTTACAAAAAAAAAAAGCTATTTGGATAGTATTCAATGTCATCACATTACTAGAAACCTATTTTTTTTGTTTTTTCTCATTTGAATGTCTCAAATGGGATACATTAGCTATCTCTGCTTGCTAACACCTCATTACAATGTTTTACTATCTCTTCTTGCTAACATCCCATTACAATGTTTTAGATCCTCACTTACTATGTAAAATTGCTCTTGCTAAGGTCATAACAAGATCCAACAAACTCTTAAATTAATTTCTTACTGAACACAACTGCAATATTTGATATATTGATCACTCTGTTTTTTGGGAAACTCCTTAACTTTCTTGATTTCCCTAATATCAAAATCTCCTTTTGTCTCCAATCATTTCTCTTTCTTGTTTTCCATGTTTCATCCCTAGCTTACTTCTCACATATTTCATGCTCACAAAGGAGAATTTCATTATTTTTAATTCCATCTGTATCATAATGCCTTCCAATCTATATTTCTAAGCCACATTTCCACTTGATGTCCCATAGGCGCTCAAACTCAACATGTTCAAAAGGATCTTCCTTCCTCACTTATCTAAACAACCTCTTCCTTCCCTGTGTCCTTCCTCTCCCGTGCCCTAGTGCAGGCCTTCACTAGCGATTACCCTGCAAAATCCTGTCCTCTCTTACCACTTAGCAGTCTTTTTTTTTTGCTTTCAGACTGTCAACAGAGTTACTTAATTAAAAGGCTCTTTCAACAGCTTTTATTACCTTCATTAGTGTTTAAAAAAATTTTAAAAAATAAAAACTTCAGCAGCACTAAACTGTACATTCAAAAATGGAGATTTTTACGTCATTCAGGCATACCTTGGAGATACTGTGGGTTTGGTTCCAGATCATTTCAATGAAGCGAATATCGCCATAAAGCCAGTCACACAAATTTTTTGATTTCCCAATGCATATAAAAGTTACATGTACACTCTACTATAGTCTATTAAGTGTGCAACAGCATTGCCTTAAAAAACTAATATGCGCACCTTAATTAAAAAAATACTTTATTGCTAAAAAAAATGCTAACCATCATCTGATCCTTAAGTGACTCATAATCTTTTTTCTGGTGGAAGGTCTTAGCTTTAATTTGTAAAAAATGCAGTATTAGAGAAATGCAATAAAATGGGGTATTCCTATATATATTTTACCACAATTAACCAAAAAAAACCAAAATCTGAGTGTGGTTCAGAATTACCCAAAATGCATATAATACTAATTGTGGGGCCTGACCCTTAAAGTTTCTGATTCAGTAGGTTTGTGGTAGGTCTAAGAATTGATATTTCTAACAAGTTCCCAAGTGAATGCTGATGCTACTGGTCCAGGGCCACCACTTCCTTCACACACTGAGAACCATAGCCCTATGGGATAAAGTCTTAGAACAGCATAAAGGCCTTACAGTGTTCAACCTGATCTTCTCCCTCCTTCTCTGTTAAAACTTCATGCTGTTGCAACATGTATATAGTTAGTTCTCATCCTCGGTGTTCTGATAGCGACTATCATTCACTTAATATACAGTACTGAAATGATCTATTATGCTGATATTAGTCACCAGAATCTAAGCTAGGTTAAGACTGTTTGTTAAATATTTATGCACTAATAAGGACTAGCATAGTGCCTGGCATGCACTAGGCACTGAATAAATGTAAAATGAACAGAATACCACTTTCCCCAACTGGCATCCAGAAAAATCTATTATTAAAAACTAAGACAGGTTTACTTTCTCTATAAAATCTTTCTGACCCTTGCAAGGTAAAAATAACTACTCTTTTCTTTGTGCTTCCCAATATACCTTATGATTATATCAAAATACTTGTAATATTTTATTGCGTTTATTTATTCACATGTCTATATCCCTACATCAGACTGCAAGTTCCCTCAAAACAGGACTGGCTATATTCTATTTGTGTTTGCATTTCTAACACTTAATCCAGAACACACATGTGGTAGGCACTGAATAAATATTTGCAAATGATTGCATAAATGAATGACCAGAACTGCTTATGCTATCTTTTCCAACTAATTCAATATTTTAAGCCAGAGAAATTTAAAGTTGGAAGAGACTTTAAAGATCATGCGGTCAAAATTGTCTATAAATAAACCAAGGCCTTCAGAAATTAAAAAATCTGCCCTAACTATAGATGTTTATGGCCCCACTGGAATTATAATCCCGTAAGTAACTAACCCCAATCACTGATTCGGTTTTCTTTATAAGTCACCCAAGAACATGACATGAAGTGAAAACGAAGAATGAAGTAAAAAGATCAGGATGCAAATCCTTTCTCTACTATGTCTCTGTGTGGCCTTAGCATACTTTTACCTTCTCTGATTACCCTGATTCTTTTATCCTCATCCATAAAATGAAATAAAATCAACAATCTCATAATGAGGATTGAATCTTTCACTAAAATCTACTTCATAAAGTTCTTGCAATTATGTAAGGGATCACATATATGAGGGTCTGGTATATGTCTTGTCATATAATCTAGACTGTAAATTGTTATTTGAATTAAAATCTGAATCTGAAAATATTCGTTAAATACTTTGACTTTCTGAAACAGGATTCACAACTAAAAAAAATCTATACTTCAAAAAAATTTAATTCTTGAAATCAACCTATTAAAAAAAAAGAAAATATATCAGCAGTCCTTTTCTTGTTAAAACTATTTAGAACTACTTCGTAGGCAGATCTATGACATTCAAACTTTCTTTATGCTACCTATATAAACTCCCACTATACATAATCAAGTATTGCCTTGTGTTGCTGTTTTAGTTTTTTCCATAGATCTTTTTTTAATAACTATCTTAGGTAGCAGCAAATGTAGAGAAGTCTCCGACCAGAGTACCAATGTCTGAATTCCTAGACCTCATTTATTTTCCCTCCTCCTTCATATATTCTTTATATTTACAAAGAGTAACACAAGTGAACATGAACTATTTTCTTGGGAAAATTGTGGCAAATAAAGGTGAAAGTGCACTCTTCCTCAAAAATAAGAGCTTTAGATTCTAAGAGTCTAATGTGGTCCTGATGCGATGTCAGATTTAGTGCCTTTCTTGATAAAATGCAAAAGCAAATATTTAAACATGTAATAAGTGTCAAGTTCCATGCTTGGCACTACAGATACAAAACTAAATAAGATACCTGTTTTTGAAGGGCTTGAAACATGTCAAATAAATTTCAATGCTACATGGTAAAATAAGTGCAAACGAAGTGCTCTAAAAGCACAAATGACAGGAACTAAATCTGCACAGAAGAATCAAGAACACCTCAAAATAAGAGATATTTCGGCAGGCTCTTCAGAGAGTATAAGACTTGTTATAGTTTTTTAAAAAACTGACTTATTGGTGAAACTATCTGAATCACATATATTAAGAATTCACACATAACCTTATTTGCCAATTATTACTTTAAGACAATTAAATACTAATCATCTTACAATTAAGTTTGGGCATACATAACCAACCCTCAAATCCAACAAAGATCCTTCCAGAAGAATTGATAAATGAGTAACTTAATTACCAGCAGTATGCTTCCTTGGTGTAGTCCGAACAGAGTATTCAAAGTCAGGTACTGCTCTGCTACTCAAGTGAAGGTGGTAATTTCTTGCTTCATCCAGCAAATCTCTACATTTTAGATTTTGCTTGACAATCTGTTCTTTTGCCACAACACCCATAAGAAAATCAACTGGCAACAGAGGCAAACGAACCTAAGATCATGAATAGTTGCAGACATAAAATTTAAGTTGTAACAGGAAAGTAGTTCTCTATTTTCTCTGTAGTATATTCTCTTTTTTAAACTCATTTACTTCATAAAACCTTAACGTTCAATGTGCCAAGTTCTAAAGCAATTTCCAGGACTGGTCTGCACCAATGAAATCAGATATGTTAAATATGTTCTCCCCTTTTAAATACAGATTTAAGTTGACTGGATAAAATAATTCAGTTGTCTTCATTCAAGTTTCTTACTTCCAAAAATGGTATTGTCATAACCACAATGCCCCTTGCTGCTGAACAAAAGGCAGAATAAAAGCAAAACTGCTGTGCTTTGTTCTTTTGCCTTTAAAAGCTAAGACTGAACATATGGAAATGTGATTTATCTCTTAAACACACAAACATTCAGATCTAAAACAATAGGTGGTGTCTTCTTTGAATCAATTACCTTGGAAGGTTATATATATTAACTGAAGGACGCATCCTCTCTTTCGGTATCAGTACTCACTATTCATCTCTTAAAGATGCACAGATTTATTATTATTATTATTTATTATTAATTATTATTATTTATGCCTACAGCACCTGGTCTTCCTAGGTGGTCTCTTATCCAAGTACTAACCAGGCCCGACCCTGCTTAGCTTCCAAGATCAGACATCAGGCTTGTTCAGGGTGGCATGGCTGTAGACCATGGACCGTGGCTCCACTAGGGGGCGAACCCAGGAAATTCTGCGTGTAAAGCAGATGTGCTAACCGCTACACTATGGAACCACATCCTTGATTTTCTAGTAGCTTAAAGGGATGATCAAACCAGGTAATACAATTTTGAGTTAGAAGTGCACACACACAAACACACACACACACACACACACAAACAAGATATAGCTGCAAGATAATGAAAGTTTTTGTTTGTTTTGTTGACATTTTTTCTAAGTAATTCTAGGGCCTATTATCTCCCTATCCAAGTAACACCTGTTGACAGTAAAAAATAAATAAATCATTTAAAAAGAGACATATTTCTGAGATTTATAAAGCTGTGAAGCAAATGAAAAGTGATGTCTTATAGTTCTTTTCAGAATAAATCTATATGCATTAGGAATAAATGTATTTTCATTAGCAAAGTAATACAGTAAAATTTAGAAACTTCATTAAAAAATAATAGCCATAGATTAATTTTGAGCTGTTTCCTCAGAACTATTTTCTACTAGCATAAATAAAAGATTACTACTATCTCAAAAGAATATTTTAAATATTCAGGTTAAAAAGCAGATAATATTTCTAATTCAAATGTAACAAATTTAGATCTATCCTTAAATAGTATAGTGACTAAACAGAAGAGTAAGTCACTTTTACATTGTATTACATCAATTAATAATTTACATTTTTCATGACAAATGAAACATGTTGATTTGCTTCCATATAGTTCATTTCTAGACAATCTTATTTCAGCTCCTACCTGTGCAAGTGTTTCATCCAACCATTTGGAATGATGCTGAGGATTGGCAAGAAGCCACTTGATGGCTGCATTATAGACCTGCTTTTCGTTATCAATATTTAGATCACTGGAGGACAAAAGCTTATGGAGATGCTGAGGTGACACACTTACAAAGTCTTCACACTCTACTACTTCACTAAAATGCTCACAGGCATACTGATCCGCCATCTCCATTAAGTCTATTCGATTGTGACTTTCTGCAAAGGCTCTTACTGCCAGGCAATTGGAGGGATGAAAATGTAACTTCATGTATTCACAACAAGCTCTAGCCACCAGTTCAACCTGTAGAATACAGGCTGCATATAAGAGAGGCTGGACATTGTCAACAGTCAAAGTGATCCGTGAAGAATAGACAAACTTTACCAGGTCTTCTATTGCATCACCATCAAAATCTCTGATCTCAATCATTGTTTGCTTGGCTTCAGCCATTTCAGAAAGAAACATGGCTCTGAAGTAGGGAATAACACAAGCCAATACCAGTTTGTGACAAGAGATTAACTTTGAGCCAACCTGTTCATAACAAACAAAAAGAGATTCAATTTAATATCAAAATTAGTTTTAGATCAGCATCAAGCATGTGCTGTAGCAGGGACAAAAATTCCAGACAAATTTAGTGATTTAATAGTACCATAAAATAGGGTTCTACGATTTCCAGGCAAACATTATTTTAACACTGCTTTCTCATCCAAGCTGTACAAATCAATGGCCCACAAGTTATTATTAGGTTATTATAAGGTTCTGTCCCCTCTATAACTCTATTTTGATTTCAGGCAAACCAAATTTCTACTTTAATTCAAATAAACCAAAATATGGATATTTAATACAAACACATACATGCAATCACACCCCTATGTACTTTTTAGAATAAATAACAATCTTAACTTTAAAAAGAACTTGGAGTCATGTGTGTAAAAGAGAAACATTAAAAAAATTTTATTCATTAATTCTCCTTTGATACTCTACAGACTCACTACGTTTTTGAAAGTTTATGTCTACATTTTTCTGCTCTGGAACATAAAAAAACATTTCATCAGAAACTTAGAAGTGAAAAAAAAAATCAAAGACTAAAGACTAGATGTTTAAAATTGGGTGAAAAATATACAAACTACAAAATGTAGACATTACAGTTATTATATTTCAAATTATATTAATACTACAGTATGTGTCCTTGATACTAGTAAAATTTTAATTTATATATTTTTTATCAGTGAACATATGAATAATTCAAGATGCTCAGGGAAAAACATGTCAAGCTTATTAAACTTTAGTGAAATATGTGAACGTCAACATTAATAAAATGATCGCTGTTTCAAAAAAGCTTGAAATACAATTAATTAAAACCTTGAGTAATTTTTCATAGATTAGCCAATAGGGATCAAAATATAATGGAACAAAGGCTTCCAGATTGGTAAAACGCTTTATTTTCAACACGTGGAGAAGGGGCACAACGGGAAGCCAAGCATCCTCAATTTAGGTCCAACCAAAAAATTTTATAACAAACTAAGTAGAACTCTGAAAACAATAGTGATCTTCCGCTCAATTATGAGGTAAAATGAACCAAAAATGATATAAAAAGAACATTAAACAAAGAACATCAAGAATTCCATTAAATATCAGATTCAACTTACAAAACGAACTTATATAAGTACCCCCCACCCACCAAGTACAACACATAGTCAATGTGTAAAATCAAGAAAGCAGACAAAGATACAAGGAAAAAACTTTACTCACTATTCAACAAATACTGTCAACCTTTTGGTATATTTCTTTCCAACTTTTTTTCTATGCATTTTGAAACAACTGAGATTGTCCTAAACTTTGTTTCCTAAAATTTCCTTTTCCTAAGTTTCTGAAAACTTTTGTGACTTTCATACTTATTGGCTGTGTATGCTATTTTATACACTGGATCTAACCATTTGTATAACCATTATCGAGTTTATTTAACCATTCTTATATTGGCCGTTTAGATAACTTTTCCATATTTTAAACTGAAATAGTATCTTAAAGCAGAAAGTTTTTTCAGCATTTCACAATATTTCCTTGAGATAAAATACTGAAAAGCAGAATTAATGAATCAAAATTTATAAGTTATCATTCTTACCTCTTAGAATTTATTACAATGTAGTTCACATATTTTGTTTTCTTGAAATTTTTCAGAGCACTTACTCTTATCTGGTCAGATGGAAATTTTGATAACAAATAATTTTAACACTTAGAGCCTTGAAAATGTGTATCAGAATCCTATAAATATTTATTTAAAAATCACAGAAACATGAACTTTCAAAAAAAACCACATGAACTTTCAAAAAAATCACAGAAATATGATCTTTCAAAGAATCATATTCAATGGTCGCATCAGAAAGTGATATAAGGGGTTGTCCTTTAATAATCTCTATTAATTTCTAGAAGCAAAATTAACTATGATCTTTCATAAAGACAATGACATTTCCTCAAACTATGTAAAACATGACTAAAAGCATCTTTGTAAATGCTATTCTTATTGATCTATAACATATAATCTAAACATTATGAATGCTATGCAATACTCAAGACAATTTCCCCCTCTCTCTTCCTCAAATTGTTGCCCTTAACAAGCTTCCTTCATATACAATTTTACAGCTGCTACTGGATATATTATTTAAAAGTATTTTCACTAATAAATAGACACAGTAATATATAAACAAGTTTCACCTCTCCCTGGAGTGACCTTAAAATAATATAATCTATGTGAAGCTTTTCCAATCACCTGTCAGACATAATTAAGATCCTCTCCTATGCTTCTATACAAATAACACAAAAAATGGCAATCACTAATTTGTATTATAGTTATCTGTGCATGTGCCTATCTCTGACTTAACTTTAAATTCCCTCAAGGCAAGTACAGTATATTGTTAAAATTTACTTATTCTCTCAATGTACTAGAGTAAGACCTTAGTAAATGTTTTACTAAATGAATTTGTTATTTACAACAGGTGCTCACTTTAGAATTTTAAAATGGTCTAATGGTCCTATATATGAAAAATAAAATAAATTTTGATAATTGCTTTTCTAAAATGTTCACCTTAAAAGCAAGAATGACCAAAGGAAACATGCTAACAGAAGAAAGGAAATGAATTATATCAAGAAAAAATCTTCAAGATTATATGAATATAAAAAGTGAAGTTTATGTTGAAGAGAGCATTATAAATTATCCATAATCCTATTTGGTTTAGTTATGTGATAGTTAAATTCTGAAAGTTGAAAAATGTTAAATTAGAATTAAGAAACCAATCCAATAACAGACCTGCTAAAACATTAAGTAGTGATTCATTCTAATGAATAGGAACAGACTATCCCATAGCAGAATTATCTAATAAATTTGGAGCAACAATAGTAGTAAATATAAATGATCCTAAGAGCTGACATGTACTGATTATTTATTACATACCAAGCACTGTTATAAGGACTTTACGCATTATCAATTCTTTATTCCTCACAAAAACCTTATCATCATTGTAATTTTAGTTGAGGAAATAAAAATGGTAGTCTCTTTACATCAGTGAAGTTTATCATTCCTAAATTACCTCTGTCACTGCTTCAAACATAGTATTTTTAGTCTTCCACCACAGATTCTTCTGAAGTTTTCATTTCAATCTATTGCTGAAGTCACCCAATAAACAAAGAAAAGTTATGAGTTTAGTTATCAATTGCCCTATAATGGCTGTATCCTTATTTTTCACTTAAGAAAGTCTATATGTAGTAGCTAGCAAAAATTATTCTAAAATCCAATTGTAAAATTTATAAAATCGGTAATATTCTATTTGTTTCCCATGCATACAGTAATAGGATGAATTGATAATTAATTAAATTCAAATAACCTATTTTACATTTTTTATTTTGCCAAAGCCAGTGTAAGTCACTAATTTTCGCAGTAGGGCTGAAAATTAGAACAAAGGCATGAGATTAAACATACTATATGGATTAAAGTGTTTTTTCATTAAAATATGTGCATGGCTAAATTTCACAAAGAGCTAGTATAATTACATAATATGATTTTCTTCTCAGTATCATAGGGCCTAGAAATACGTAAGGACACTAAAAGTTTAAGGGAACATAGGTCATTTATTTACAGTGTAACACTATACTCTTGGACATTCTGGGCCTGAAACTCAAAGCTTATGCTTTCAGTTTATGGACTTTTGCTGAGTGTCCCCCGTCATCTGACTCTCCAAGTATGCCCTCAATTCCTACAATTATAAGCTCTAAGAATCTATCTGTTCAGGAGTAGAAAGCAAAATCTAAGAGATCCCAAAGTGTCAAATTCTATGTAGAAAACGCTGCATAGGTGCACATGAATCACTAGAAAAATTTAATACTATATCTAGAAATAAGAATAAGAAAAGTACTTTAAATGATAGTGAAAAACAATTAAAACACAGGCTCTTTCACACTTTTTATCACTTATCCAATTTTATTAAAGCTATCTTTTGTAGCACAACAACATGATCCTACAGACTCGCAGACTTAAAGTTTACTAAAGACCGTTCTGTCCAAGTCTAAAAAGACTGTTTCACTATCAAGTACAGATAAACAATCTCACTTAACAGAGAATAGTAATGAATTGAGATTAAATCACTAGAACAGGAAGGTAAGTAAAACCCTAGTGCAGCTGAGTAAACAACCAAGAATTCCTGCTTATAACCTAAATCAAGTGTAAGTGAATACATCAAGATATTTATATTGACAAGTTAAGGGCTTATCTAGTCAATAGCAATTTAATTCTACCAATAATAACTACTTGTTATTTTTAGGGTTCTAGAGCTTTCTGAAGTTAAATTAAGAAAAAATGAATATCGACATCTAATTTGTACAAGAATTTTATGCTAATCTCCCTTTATTTACCCTCCATTATGTCCCTTCCCCTTCAATAAGACTGAGATGAAAATCACTCTGATTATAAATAAGCACAGCATCAAAAAATTGGCCTTGTACAGAAAACTTCATTTTTCATAATACAACAAAGAGGCTGAGAAAAGAAAAAAAGATAGTCTCACCTTTAGTGTGACATCACAGAGTTCTCCATTTTCATAAAATCGAAGAAGAGATCCATGAAATTCTTTCCAAGCTTCATGTGCTTCAAAGATAAAAGAGTCCTCCCCATCACTATCACTAATTGAAGATCTGTTCTTTACTTGCTGGTGCTGTTGCCTTTTCCCCTTTGTGAAGTGATTTCTAGCTTGTTTTGCATTCATAGATTCTGAAGCCATTTGCAACACTTTTAATAGAGCTGTCTTCTCAAACATCCATTTATTCTCTTGTAAAAGGTGGAGAAGATAGAGGCAGCCAACTAAACTTCAGACATTTTTCAAAACCCACTCAACTGACATTGTCCAGTTTGCCGAGACTGAAAAATCAACAAAACATAAAGAAACAAACAAAAAAAAAAAAAAAAAAAAACTATCAGTAATTATAGTTTACCAATACTATATACGTAAAAAGACCATATAAATCATAATTGAAAAAGAACAAGTAACTTGGTAGTTTTTTATGCTAAATGTCACATAAATTACCTCAGCAAATACAGGTGACCCTTGAACAATATTTCAGCTCTTAGGAAAGCAGCAGTTGCCCATCCCACACCCCCCAAACATGTGGCAACCAGCTGTGCATGTGTTCGTGGAGTATCTTGCATAGTTTGCAGAGCCATAATGGGCAAAAAGGACCCTGTCCTCCAAATGTCAGAGATCTCTCTTCTAACTGCTGACTGCTGTTTCTGATCACAGAGTTGCAGACAAAAAGGTGAGCAGCCATTTTTGTTGCACCTCCTCCCACTGTTGCAGGTCCCTCCCTCTTAGCTGAAGTAACTTCTGAGGGATTTAAAAGGCTGGAGTCCTTTACCGTCTTAATTTTATGCTTTTTCCCCTTTAGGGAGCAAGACACTAAAGATTAGACATTAAAAAACAACTGCATATACAAGGAATATTAAAAAGTGACAGTGCATGCCGAGGGAAGGCTTAGAAAAGACCTGAGAAAACCTTAAGCTTACATCTCAGGCTGATCTTCAGCACAGAGAGAGCCTATCATCAAAAACAGTAACAAAAAAAACAGTGAACCTTAAGGAAGAAGAAGAATCTGATTTCCAGACTTATCACATTATGAGATTCACATGAACACAACAAAAAAAATCACTAGGTAGAACGGCTATAACCAACAGGACAAGTAATAACACATGTTGGAGAGGATGCAGAGTAAAAGGAACCCTCATACACTGCTGGTGGGACTGCAAATTGGTACAGCCACTATGGAAAACAGTATGGAAGTTCCTCAAAAAACTAAGAATTGATATACCATATGATCCAGCAATCCCCCTACTGGGTATTTATCCCAAAGACTTGAAAACCCATATCCAAAAAGATATTTGCACATCGATGTTCATAGCAGCATTATTCACAATGGCCAAGACAAGGAAGCAACCAAAGTGTCCTATGATAGATGACTGGATAAAGAAGCTGTGGTACATATACACAATTGAATATCACTCAGCCATAAGAAGAGACGAAATACTGCCATTTGCAACATGGATGGACCTCAAGATAATCATGCTAAGAGAAATAACCCAGACAAAAAAAAGTTGAAAATCACATGATATCACTTATATGTGGGATATAAACCTAAAAGCAACAAATAAACAGGACAAACAGAGACTCATAGACATAGACTATAGACTAGTGGTTACCAGAGGATGGGGGTTGGGGGAGGGGGGAGGTAGACAGGGTAAAGGGGGTCAAATATGTGGTGACAGAAAGAAATCTAACTATAGAATGTGAACACACAGTAAATATATATATGCCTTAGTGTTAAAGTGTACAGCTGAAAGTTACTGGATTTCATTAACCAATGTCATCATAAAAAATAATTTTAAAAAAATCACAAGGCACACATATAAATAGGAAAGTAAGGCCCTTTCAAGGGAAAAAAATAAATCAAAAGAAACTGTTCCTGAAAAAGAACTAATGATACTTATACTAGACAAACACTTTAAGACAATTGTCTTAAAGATGTTCCAAGAACTAAAAAAGAGAAAATCATGTGTAAACAAAATGAAACTATCAAATATATAGGTAACCTACGAAGGAAAAAAAAAAGAAATTCTGGAACTGAAAAGTATAACTGAAATAAAATTTTTAAAAATTCACTAGAGAAATTCAAAGGCAGATTTGAGCATGTGAAGAATCAGCAAACTTGAAGACAGGACAATGACAATTATCAAGTGAGGAACAGAAAGACTGAAGAAATATGAACACAGCCCAAGGGATCTGTGGAACACCAACGAACAGACCAACACATGCATCATAGGAATCCTAGAAGGACTGAAAAGAAAAGGGAGGAGAGAACATTTCAAGAAATAATGGCTTAAAACTTCCTAAATTTGATGAAATACATGAATAAAAATATCCAATAAGCTCCAAGAAAGATAAACGCAAGGAGACCCATACCTAGACACGTTATAATCAAACTTTCAAACAACGACAGAGAATCTTGAAATCAAGAAAGGTGAATCATCACATACAAGGGATTCTCAATAAGATTATCAGATTTTTCATCAGAAACTTTGTCTCCCATCCAAATACTAACCAGACCTAACTGTGCTTAGCTTCTGAGATCAGATGAGATTGGGTGCTTTCATGGTGGTATGGCCATAGACTTGTCAGAAACTTTTTAAGCCAGAAGATAGTGGGCAGATATGGTCACAATATTGAAAGACAAAATCTCTCAACTAGGGATACTGTATCCTGCAAAACTATACTTCAAAAATAAGGACAAAATTAAGAATTCCCAGATAAACAAAAGCTGAGAGAGTTCATAATCACTAGACCCAGCCTTCAAGAAATAGTCAAGGAGGTTCTATAGAAATGAAAAAACAATAGACAGTAACTCAAAGCCATATGGAGAAATAAATATCTCAATAAAAGCAAATACACAGGTAATTACAAAAGGTAGTATTATTGGAACAATGGTTTGTAACTGCATTTTCTTCTCTATATGATTTAAGAAAATAATACATTTAAAGAAAAAAATCAATATAAAAGCTATATTAACTATAACTTCAGTTTGTAACAGTCTTATTTTCTTTATAATTTAAAAGAATAATTTAAAAATAAGTGAAAAATAAATTTTTAATTAAAAATTAATTTTAAAGTAATTTAAAAGAATTTTTAGTTTATATTTTGGGGGACATAATGTATAAAGATGTAATTTTGTGACAACAACTGAAAGAGTGAATATGGAGTGGTAAAGGAGCAGTTTTCATCTGATATTGCAGTTAAACTGGTATAAATTCAAAATAGAGTATTATAACTTTAAGATGTCAAATGTAATCCCCATGATAACCATAAGGAAAATACCTATAGGATATACAGAAAAGGAAACAAGGAATTTAAACTTTTCACTCCTCCCCCCAAAAAACTACCAAAAAAAAACAAAAAAAAAAGACAATAATGCTGGAAATGAGGGTCAAAAAAGTTTTAAGTCATATAAAAACAAACAGCACAATGACAGAAGTCTTTCCTTACCAGTAATTAAACATAAATGGATTAAATTCTCCAATCAAAAGACAGATTGCAGAATGAATAAAAACATATGATCCAAATATATGCTGTCTACAAGAGAATCATGAGATCCAAAGACACAAACAAGTTGAAATGGAAAGGATGGGAAAGAATATTCTATGCAAATACTACCCAAAGTGTTCTACAGATCAATGCAATCTATCAAAATCCCAATGACATTTTTTTATGGAAATAGAAATACCCATCCTAAAATTGATGTGGAATTTCAAGGGACCCTGAACAGCCAAAATAATGATGTAAAAGAATAAAACTAGAGGACTCACGCTTTCTGATTTCAAAACTTACTGCAATCAAAACAGTGTGGTACTGGCAAATAGACCAATGAAATAGCCCAGAAATAAATCCTCACACAGATGGTCAAATAAATTTGGACAAGTGCCAAAGCCATTCAATAGGAAAAGCACAGTCTTTTTAACAAATGGTCCTAGGAAAACTGGATATACATGTGCAAAAGAATAAGCACATGAAAAGATGCTCAACATCACTAACCATTAAAGAAGCATAAATCAAAGCTATGAGATACCACCTCAATACTAGCAAAAAAAAAAAAAGAAAGAAAGAAAGAAAAGAAAAGAAAACGTGTTTGGCAAAGATATGGAAAACCAAAACCTTTGCCCACTGTTAGTAGGTGTAAAATAGGACAGCCACTGTGGAAAACAGTATGGCGGTTCCTCAAAAATTTTAAAATAAAATAACCGCATGATACAGCAATTCCGCTTCTGGGTATATGCCAAAAAGAACGGAAAGGAATGTCTTGAAGAGATATTTATACACCCCTGTTCACAGCAGCACTATTCACAATAGCTAAAATGTGGAAGCAACCCAAGAATCCATAGACACATATCTGGATAAACAAATTGTGGTATATACATACAATGCAATACTATTCGGTCTTAAAAAGGAAGGAAATTCTGCAATATGCTACAACATGGATGAACCTTGAGAACATTATGCTAAGTAAAATAAGCCAGTTACAAAAAGGTAAATATTATATCATTCAACTTATAATAAGGTATGAGTACTCAAAATCATAAAGACAGGAAATATAACTATAGTTGCTAAAGGCTGGCGGGGAGGAGAGAATGGGGACTTGTTTAATGGGTATAGAGTTTCAGTTTTACATGATCAAAAGACTTACAGGGATGGATGGTGGTGATGGTTGCACAATAAGGTGAATATACTTAATATCACTGAACTGAGCAGTTAAAAACAGTTAATATTGTAAATTTGTTATGTGTATTTTACTACAATAAGAAGAAATTTGAGAACAATTCAATACCACATGACTTTTGAGATGTGCAATGCACTATTCAAAAAGAAAGACGATGAACTAAAATTTTTAAGTTTAGAGACTTTATACAGTGATGTAAGGCAAAAATAAAAAAAAATTGGTTATTTTGACTGAATTAGGTTCTTCCTAGATTTTAAAGTCAGGTCATGGTTCCACCATTTATCAACTGTTTAACCTTGGGCAAATGACAACCTGTTTTAATCTGTTATATCCTCTGTGCAACAGAGATATCACTTATCTAACAAAAATATTTTGGGGATTAGAGATATTGTATAGCCAGACACAAGTATTGTTACATTGTTATAAAAATCTCGTATTTTAATTTTCACATAGTATTATTTATATGTGAAATCAAACTTATTATCAAAGAACATTTAATAAATATTCATATCAATAGTTCTATGCTACAATTCCCTTTAGTAACAGAACAAAGATTATTAATTAAAATATTGATTCTACCACTCACTGGCTGTGTAACTTTTAAAAAATTACTTATTAAATTTATTGGAGTGATACTGGTTAATAAGTTTTAAGTGTTCAGTTCTATAATACATCAACTCTATATTGCATTGCATGTTCCCTACCCAAAGTCTAGTCTCCTTCCATCACCACATATTTGACCCCTTTTACCATCTTCATCCTCCCTTCACCTCCCTTCCTCTCTGGTAACCACCATACTGTTATCTGTGTCTGTGAGTTGGTCTGGTTTGTTTGTTGCTGTTTGGTATCCCACAAGTGAAATCATGGTTCATATGGTTCTTGTCCTCCATGTGACTTATTTTACTCAACACATTACTCTCAAGATCCATCCATGTTGTCACAAATGGCAGCGTTTCATCCTTTCTTGTGAATGAGTCATATTCCACTGGATTTATGTACCACATTATCAAATCATCCATTGAAGAA
>NW_011888806.1:9520717-9525545 GCF_000151845.1 Pteropus vampyrus | reverse complement strand
ATGTTGTCACAAATGGCAGCGTTTCATCCTTTCTTGTGAATGAGTCATATTCCACTGGATTTATGTACCACATTATCAAATCATCCATTGAAGAATCCTTAGATTTTCATGTCTTATTTACTGTTAATAATGCTGTAATAAACATAGGGATACATATATCTTTACAAATAAATGTTTTCAAATTTTTCTGGTTAGATACCAAGAGGGACTGCTGGGTCTTATGGTAGCTCTATTCTTAATATTTTGAGGACACCTGAAAACTTCTGCTCATTTTTAAATTGGATTGTTTTTTCATCATTATGAGTTCTTCATATATTTTGGATATTAGCCTCTTATTATTTGCAAATATCTTCTCCCATTCAGTTGGCTGAATTTTTGTTTTGTTGGTTTCTTTTGCTGTACAGAAGCTTTCTAGTTTGATACAGTCCCATTTAGTTATTTTTGCTTTTACTTCACTTGCCTTTGGGGTCAAGTTAACAAAAGCCTGAGATCACGGTCCATAAGTTTAGTACCTATGTTTTCTTCTACGTACTGTTTCAGCTCCTATATTAAGTCTTTGATCCACTGAGTCAATTTAGTGTCAAATAGCAGTCTAGTTTTATTCTTTTGCATGTGGCTTTCCAATTTTCCCAACACCATTTATTGAAGAGGCATTTCTTTCTCCGTTGCATGTTTTTGGCTCCTTTGTTGAAAATTGCCCATATACATGTGGGTTTATTTCTGGGCTCTCATTCTGTTCTATTGGTATGTGTGTTTCTTCTTTGCCAATATCATACTCTTTACCATCATTTTGTAGTATAATTTGAAGTAAGGGTATGTGATACCTCTTTGTTCTTTTTTCTCAGGACTGTTTGGCTATCTGGGGTCTTTTGTGGTTCCATATACATCTGATGATTTTCTATTTCTTTGAAAAATGCCATTTTGACAGGGATTGCATTAAATCTGTATATTAATTTAGTTAATATGGCCATTTTAACTATGTTGATTCTTCCAATCCATGAACCCAGACTATCTTTCCATTTTTTTGTGTCTACTTCTAATTCCTTCAACGTCTTGTAGTTTTCAGTGTATAGGTCCTTCACTTACTTTAAGTTTATTCCTATTTTTTCCTTTTTGTTGCAATTGCAAATGGAATTGTTTTCTTCATTTTTTTTCCTGATATTTCATTGTTACTAGATAGAAATGCAACAGATTTTTGTACATTGATTTTGTAGCCTGCAACTTTATTGTGTTCATTGTTTCTAATCATCTTTTGGTGGAGTTTTCAGGGTTTTCTTTATATTGAATCATGTCACCTGCAAAAAGTGATCATTTTACTTCTTCATTCCTAATTTGGATATCTTTTCTTTCTCTTGCCTGATTGCTCTGGCTAGGACTCCCAGTACTATGTTGAGTAACAATGGTGAGAGTGGGCATCCTTGTCTTGTTCCAGATTTAGAGGAAAAGCTTTCAGTTTTCCACCACCAATATGACATTAGCTGAAGGTTTGTCGTCTATGGGTTTTATTAGGTTAAGGTACTTTCCTTCTATACCCATTTTATTGAGTGTTTTAGTCATAAATGGATGATGTATCTTGTCAAATGTTTTTTCTGCATTTACTGATAATATCATAAATCACACTGATTTGCATATGTTGAATCATCCTTGAGCTACCAGAATTAACCCCACTTGATCATGATATATTATCTTTTTATTGTGTTTGATTTGCTAGTGTTTTGTTTAGGATTTCTGCATCTATGTTCATCAGAACATAGATTGACCTGTAATTGACCTGTAATTTTTCTTTTTTTGTGTTGTCCTTGCCAGTTTTTGGTATTAGGGTAATGTTGGCCTCATATAATAAGTTAGAAAGTATTGTCTCTTCTTCAATTTTTTGGAAGAGTTTGAAAAGGATAGGTATTAACTATTCTCTGAATGTTTGGTAGAATTCATTAGTGAAGCCATCTGGTCCTGGACTTTTTTTTTGGGGGGGGGAGGTTTTTTATGAGTGTTTCAATTTCCTTACTGTTGATTGATCTATTCAGATTTTCCAGTGCTTCATAATTCAGTAGGAGGTTATATATTTATAAAACTTTATCCATTTCTTCTAGGTTATTGTATTTGGTAGCATATAATCTTTTACAATATTCTTGTATAATTCTTGATATTTCAGTGATGTTCGTTTTAACTTCTTTCATTTCTGATTTTGTTTGTCTTTTTTTTCCTTAGTGAGTCTAGCCAGAGGTTTGTCAATTTTATCTTTTCAAAGAACCAGCTCTTTGTTGCATTAATTTTTTCTATTGTCTTTTGGCTATTTCATTTAATTCTGCTCTAATTTTTATTATTTCCTTCCTTCAACTGACTTTGGGCATCATTTCTTTTTTTTAGTTAAGGTGAAATGTTAAGATTATTTGAGATTTTTCTTGTTTCTTGAGATAGGCCTATAATGCTATAAACTTCCCTCTTAGTACCGCTTCTGCTGCAACCCCCAAATTTTGATATGTCATGCTGTCGTTCTCATTTGGCTCTATGTATCTTTTGATCTCTTATATTTCTTTGACCAAGTAGTTCGATAGCATATTTTTTTAATTTCCACATATTTGTGGTTTTTCCAGCTTTCTTTTTGCAGTTGATTTTGAGTTTCAAACCAATGTGGTCGGAGAATATGCTTTGTATGATTTTAATCTTCTTAAATTTGAAACTAGTTTTGTGTCTTAACATTTGGTCTATCCTTGAGAATGTTCCATGTGCACTAGAGAAGAATATATATCCCAGTAATCTGGGATGAAAAGCCCTGTAAATATTATGCCTATTTAGTCTAATGTGTCACGTAAAGCCTGTATTTCCTTATTGACTTTGAGTTTAGGTGATCTATCCATTGCCGTCCATGAGGTACTTAGGTCCCCTACTATAATTGTATTTTTGCCAATTTCTCCCTTTAGTTTTGTAAGTGCTTTATATATTTTTGTGCTCTCAGGCTGGGTGCATATATATTAAGTAATAGGTCTTTTTGATGTATTGTCCCCTTTATCATTATAAAATGTCCATTTTTTTTACTTTTTTGATCTTGAAATCTATTTCGTCTAAGTATGTCCACACCTGCTTTTCTCTAGATGCCATTTGCTAGAGTATCATCTTCCATCCCTTCACTTTAAGTCTATGTTTGTTTATACAGCTGAGATGAGTCTCCTGAAAGTAGAATATAGTTGGGTCTTGTTTTTTAATCCATCCTGCTACTCTGTGCCTCTTAATTGGTGAATTCAGTCCATTTACATTTAGGATGGTTATTGATATATGAGGATTTCCTATAGCCATTTTATCTTTTGTTTTCTGTTTGCTCTGTGTCTCTACTGTTTCTTTTCCCTTTTGTTTCTGTCTGCTATTTTAGCTGATGGTATTCTATAATTTTTTTTCCTTCACTTCCTCTTTTTTTATGTTATGTCTTAATTCTAGATTTTTGTTTTGTGATTATCGTTATGTTTATGCAAAGACGTTTCATATGTACAATAGTCTTTTCTGATTATATCTTATCTCTATTCACTTATGCAAGTTCAGTCCTTTCCCCCCTACCCTTTTGTGTTTTTGTCACAAATTATCCCTTTTTATGCTGTACTTTCATTTCCAAGTTGCAGTACCTATTGTCTTTTTTTAAAATGATTTAACTCCCTTTAAATTTTATGTTAAAGGGTTTAATACCTATTCTAAACAAAAGGTGAAATTTCCTGCTCTGTCATCTTACAGTTTAGTATCCTTTTGCCTCTTTGTTTCAGAGCTCCTTGAGCTCTTTGCAGCTTTTCTTGTAATGTAGGTCTTGTGCTGATAAACCCCCTTAGCTTCTGTTTTTCTGGAAAAGCCTTAATTTCTAATATCTAATATCCTAATACCTAAAGAATAACTTTGCTGGATATATTATTCTTGGCTGGTGATTTCTCTTCAAATATACTGAATATCTGATTCTACTCTCTCTCTCTCCTCTCATAGGGTTTCTGCTTAAAAATCCAATAACCTAATGGAGTTTCCATTATAGGTTAGGTTACTGTCTTCTTTTCCCTGGCAACCTTGAGAATTCTTTGTCATTAACTTTTGACAGCTTTAATATAATTTGTCTTGAAGAATGTTGTTTTACATTGAGAAAATTAGGTGTTCTATTAGCTTCTTGGATTTGGGGGTCCAGTTCTTTCTACATGATTGTAAAGTTCTTGTCAACTATTTGTTTAAATAAGATCTCTGTTCTCTTCTCGCTTTTTTTTTCTTCTGGTATACCCATTATTCTTATATTTCTCTTTCTGACGGTGTCAGATAGTTCTCATAGTTTTCATTTTTTACTGTTAATTCTCTTTCACCCAAGTTGTTTCTGGATTTCCCCGTGGTAAGACGTGGCAAGCCATGGGTCTCTTGGCCTGTGTGTTCCTGGTATCCCTTCCTTGCAGCCAGAAGCCACCAGCTGCACGGCTCTGTCTGAGGTATCTCAGCTGCGTCTACCAGGCTGTGCCAAGATAGATGGGAGAGGAGTTGGCAGGGGGAAGGCCAGTTCACGCATCTGTGGCTCTGTTCTTTCCTACGGCTTCAATCGCGATGAGTACACACTGGAATGTTCCTTCTGCCCTTTCACAATCTGCCGAGTGAGGGCTGTAATGCCAGACAGGCTACAGGAGTGGGGGGCGGGGGAAGATTCTCACAGTGGTGACAGTGGCTTGTCAACCATTCCACCTTTTGTATGACTTCTCTGCCCTTGACCCTGGGCTCAGCCTCAGTATGTACCAGCCACTTAGGCTAGATTGAGGCCTCTGCCCCTCTGTCTGCCCAATGGGGTTGTTATGGACCCTTCACTGCTATTGCATGGGCTAGG
>NW_011888806.1:9518329-9520667 GCF_000151845.1 Pteropus vampyrus | reverse complement strand
TTTTTTTTCTTCTGGTATACCCATTATTCTTATATTTCTCTTTCTGACGGTGTCAGATAGTTCTCATAGTTTTCATTTTTTACTGTTAATTCTCTTTCACCCAAGTTGTTTCTGGATTTCCCCGTGGTAAGACGTGGCAAGCCATGGGTCTCTTGGCCTGTGTGTTCCTGGTATCCCTTCCTTGCAGCCAGAAGCCACCAGCTGCACGGCTCTGTCTGAGGTATCTCAGCTGCCTCTACCAGGCTGTGCCAAGATAGATGGGAGAGGAGTTGGCAGGGGGAAGGCCAGTTCACGCATCTGTGGCTCTGTTCTTTCCTATGGCTTCAATCGCGATGAGTACACACTGGAATGTTCCTTCTGCCCTTTCACAATCTGCCGAGTGAGGGCTGTAATGCCAGACAGGCTACAGGAGTGGGGGGCGGGGGAAGATTCTCACAGTGGTGACAGTGGCTTGTCAACCATTCCACCTTTTGTATGACTTCTCTGCCCTTGACCCTGGGCTCAGCCTCAGTATGTACCAGCCACTTAGGCTAGATTGAGGCCTCTGCCCCTCTGTCTGCCCAATGGGGTTGTTATGGACCCTTCACTGCTATTGCATGGGCTAGGGCTGCAGTAAGTAAGTGGTAGACTAGGTCTGCCACTGTGTCTGCTACTCTCATATCTATCCTTCCCTCCATCCCACTGCCCCTGCTCACTTCAATATGCCCACCTTCAGATATCTCAATGCATAGATCTCTGACTTGTCTGTGTGTTGAGCAGGGGATCCTTTACTGAATTATAGCCATCTAACTTCAAGGAGAGAGACCTGGAGATCTTCTCATGTTTCCATTATGCTGATGTCACTTGAATGACAGCTGTGTGATTCTTTTGAAAGCTTTCCTAAACCTTAGTTTCTTCATCTACAAACAGATATACCTATCTACTTCATAAGACTAGTCTGAGAATTACATCAAATGTAATAATGGATTTACACATGCTTCTGATAGTATAAGCCATGCTGCAGATATTGCTATTATCAGTGTGGAAGCTTCACTTACTATGCAGTTTCTGAAAATGATAAATACCTTAACTGGACTTTAGTTGTATTAGGCTCTTTACTGTTAATCTCATTACCTGTTTCCAGTTTTTGACAGAGACCAAAATGGTCAATGTAGTATTATAAGTTATTATTATTATCTCCTTAAGTTACCGTAGTAGATACATGATGGTGACCCCCCAATGATTTATGCCTTCATATAACCTCCTTGAGTGCAAGAAGGACCTGTGATGCTTCTAATCAATAGAATATGAGGTGATAAGGTATCACTCTTGATTATGTTACATTATATATGATTGTGTGAACAGAATGGAGTGAGAGGTTCTCTCACTTGAGAGTCAGTAAAAAGCTGGAGCCCTCAATAATATAGCTGCAAGGAAATAAATTTTCCCAACTACCTGAAAGAGTCTGGAGTCAATTTTTCCATACTTAAACCTCTACATGAGAACACAGAATGATCAGCATATTGATTGTAAACCCTCTAAGATCCTGAATAGAGGACCTAACTTTTGATCCATACTCCTGTGCCCATACTCTTGACCCACAGAAACTGAGATAATAAATGTGAGTTATCTGAAGCCACTAAACTTACAGTAATCTGTTACACAGCAACAGAAAACTAATACAGACATCTTCTGTCAGGTCTAAAATTTTATCTGAGGAAAGCTTTATAGGTGTACTAATAGGCACCAACCATCCTAATAGTCTCTTTTAAACTCACATTCCTGATGCAAAATCAAAAAAGAACAGAGGGGGAAAATAAAAAACGAATAGCCCAATCAGGAATCGAAAACCTTTTCTGTAAAGGATCAAACAGTAAATATTTGGGGCTTTATAGGCCATAAGGTCTCTATCACAACTACTCAACTTTACCGTTGTAACAGAAAAACAACCACAGACAATATTAAATGAATGAGCATAGCTGTGTTCCAATAAAATTTAATTTATAAAAACAACTGGCAGGTGTGATTTGGTCCCTGCATCATAGTTTGCCAAAACCTGAGAAGAATGTTTGATTTAAATCGAACTATATCAATAATCATGTTAAATATAAATGTAGATCTAAATACCTCCAATAAAAAGGCAGAGACTCGGGAATACTACTCAGCAATAAAAAAGAATGAGTCATTTAAACTTGTAATATGCTGAATGAAAAAAGCCAGTCTCAAAGGCTAGATACTGAATGATCCACTTATATAACATCCTCAAAATGAAGAAATTATAAAACGGAGAACAGATTATAGTTGCCAGGGGTTAGAAAAGGATGAGAGGAGAGGAGTGGCTGGGGCTATTAATGGGTTT
>NW_011888806.1:9474424-9518279 GCF_000151845.1 Pteropus vampyrus | reverse complement strand
TGGGGCTTTATAGGCCATAAGGTCTCTATCACAACTACTCAACTTTACCGTTGTAACAGAAAAACAACCACAGACAATATTAAATGAATGAGCATAGCTGTGTTCCAATAAAATTTAATTTATAAAAACAACTGGCAGGTGTGATTTGGTCCCTGCATCATAGTTTGCCAAAACCTGAGAAGAATGTTTGATTTAAATCGAACTATATCAATAATCATGTTAAATATAAATGTAGATCTAAATACCTCCAATAAAAAGGCAGAGACTCGGGAATACTACTCAGCAATAAAAAAGAATGAGTCATTTAAACTTGTAATATGCTGAATGAAAAAAGCCAGTCTCAAAGGCTAGATACTGAATGATCCACTTATATAACATCCTCAAAATGAAGAAATTATAAAACGGAGAACAGATTATAGTTGCCAGGGGTTAGAAAAGGATGAGAGGAGAGGAGTGGCTGGGGCTATTAATGGGTTTCAACAAAGATATTTGTGCTAGAACTATACCATATCTTGACTGTGGTAGTGGGCACATAAATCTACATATGTGGTAACAAACACATTTGTAATTGAATGCATGTAAAATATGAAAAATGTGAATAAGGTAACAAAATGTATTAATGTCAATTTCCTGGTTGTGATATTACACAGGCATACCTCAGAGATACTGTGGGTTCAGTTCCAGAACACCCAAGTAAAGCAAATATCACAATAAAGTGAGTCACAAACCAAAACTTTTTGGATTTCCCAGTGCATATAAAGGTTATGTTTACACAATTAAGTGTTCAATGGTATTATGTCTAAAAATATATATATACTTTAACTAAAAAATACTTTGTTGCTAAAAAATAATAACCATCATCTGAGCTTGTTGGAACCAAGTGGCACTGATAAACTTGCTTGACACAAGACTGTCACAAACCTTCAACTTATAAAAACACACTAAATGCAAAGCACAATAAAATGAAGTACAATAAAACAGGGTATGCCTGTCCTAAAGTAATGCAAGATATTATCATTGAAGGAAACTGGGTGAAAAGTACACAAGATCTATTACTCTTATAACTGCAAGTAAATCTACAATTATCTCAAATAAAAGCTTTATGGAAAGAAGACAGAGACTGTCAGAGTGAAGAAGAAAGACTGAGACCCAACTAAAACTGCCTTCGAGAAAAAAAAATTTTAAGTATAAAGCTATAATTAGGTCAAAGTAAAAGGTTAAAACAGATACACAATCCTAACAGATATCAGAAGAAAACTGATATGGCAATACTATTAAACAACACAGACTTCAGAGCAAAGAAAGTGATAAAAAGGCACTGCATAAAAAGTTGATATCCGTCTATGGCCATGCCACCCTGAACACCCTCGATCCCCCCTGATCTCAGAAACTAAGCAGGGTTGGGCCTGGTTAGTACTTGGATGGACGACCACCTAGGAAGACCAGGTGTGTAGGCATAAAAAAAAAAAAGTTGATATCCACATGCAAAACAATGAAGTTAGAACCCTATCTTACACTATATACAAAAATTAACTCAAAATAGATTAAAGAGTTAAATGTGAGACCTGAAACTATAAAATTCTTGGTGTGGGGGGGGGAACACTTTATAACATTGGATTTGGCAATGATTTCTTAAATATAACACCAAAAGCACAGGCAACAAAAGAAAAAAATAGGCAAATGGGACTATGCCAAATATTAAAACTTCTATGTGAAGGACTCATCAACACAGTGAAAAGACAATCCACAGAATGGAAGAATATATTTGCAAACCATCTATCTGATAAGGGGTTAAAATCCAGAGTATAGAACTCCTACAAAGCAACGACAAAAAAATCCTATTAAAAAATGGGCAAAGGACTTGTGCAAACATTTCTCTAAAGAAATATAAATGGCCAATAAACACATGAAAAGATGTTCACCATCTCTAATTATCACAGAAATAAAAATCAAAAACACAATGAGAGAACACCTCATGCCCACTAGGATGGCCACTAACAAAAACCAACCAACCAAACAAACCAAAAACAAAAACCAAAAAAAAAAAACCCAGAAAATAACAAATGATGTCCAGGATGTGAAGAAATTTTAACGCTTATTCACTGTTGCTGGGAATGTTAAAATGGCACAGATGATATGGAAACAGTATGTCAGTTCCTGAAAAAATTAAAAGCAAAATTACCGTACCATGCAGAAATTCTACTTCTGGGTATATATATAAAAAAAATGAAAACAGGATCTGAAAGATATATTTGCATACCCATGTTCATTGCCACATTATTCACAATAGCCATGAGGTAGAAGCAACCTAAATTTCAATCGATGGATGAATAAAGAAAATGTGGCATACATATACAATTGAAATTATTCAGCCCTAAAAGAAGAAATTTGTCATATGCTACAATATGAAGGAATCTTGTGGGCTAAATAAAATTCTAAGTGAAATAAGGAAGTCGCAAAACAACTATTGCATGAATCTGCTTATATGAGGTATGCAGTCAAATTCTTAGAAGCATAAAGTAGAATGACATTTGCCTGAGGTGAGGGGTAAGGGAGAGTGGAGTTGTTCAATGGGTAAAGCATTTCAGTTTTGCAAAATGGAAAAGTTCCAGAAATCTGTTGTACAACAATGTATACAGAGTTAAGTGTACTGTACACTTAAAAAATGGTTAAAATGATGTTTTATGTTTCATGTTCTTTACCACAATTAAAAAAAAAAAGACACTACATACTGATAAGGGTCAATTCACCAAGATTTAACAATTCCATATGTGCATGTATCTAACAACAAAGCTTTAAAATACACAAAGCAAAAATTCACAGAACTGAGAGGAGAAATAGATAAATCCACAATTATAACTGAGACTTGAATATTACTCTTTAATAATAGAATTAGTTGACCAAGGATCATCAATATCAAAGAACCGAACATCAAATATGTATAACTGACATTTATAGAACAATCCTCCCAACAGAATGTATTTTCTTTTCAAGTGCCCATGGAACATTCACTACGATAAACCATATCCTAGGTCAATAAAGAACCCTTCACAAATATTTTTAAAAATTACAGTGTACAGAATGTTCTTTGATCACAATGGAATTAAACCAGAAATAAGTAACAAAGATAACCAAAAAAAAATCTCCAAATGCTTGTAAATTAAACAGCACGCTTCTAAATAATCTATGAAGCAAAGAGGAAGTCTAAAGAAAAATTAGAAAACATTGAGCTGAACAAAAATGAAAATATGACATATCAAAACTTGTGGGATACAGCTAAAGCAGTGCTTTGGGGAAACTGTAGAGCACTGAATGCTTATACTAGAAAAAAGGTCTTAAATCAATAATTTAATCTTTCACCTTAAGAAACTAGAAAAAAAGAGCAAAATGTACTCAAAGCAAGCGTAAGGAATAAAGAGAACAAACCAATAATATTGAAAACAGAAAACACAAAATCAAAACAAAAAAACTTTTTTGAAAAGATCAATAAAACTGATAAACATCTAGCAAGACTGACAAAGAAAAAAGGGAAAAAGACACAAGCCTCCAATATCTGGAATATCAGGGATTATTACATGAACCCTACAAGCATTAAAAGGTTAATAAGCTAACTATTATGGAAAACTACGTATATAATTGTGACAACTTAGTGTAAGTTCTAATTCTACACAACATGAAAAATAAAAGGCAGAGACTGAAAAGAAATGAAGCTGTCTCTATTAGCAAAATGATTGTCTGTAAAACACTCCCAAGAAATATCCAGAACTAATAAGTTAAGCAATGTCACAAAATACAAGATGAACACCCAAAAATCAATCATATTTCTATATATTAGCAATGCACTGAAATTATGAAAATCAATACTACCAACGACTCAAAAGAAAATTTAAAATTTATTCTAAAATCAAAGCTGATTTTAAAAATGACAATATGATAATGGTAAATGAAAAGACACACACATTTCAACAGAACAGAACAGAGTTCAAAAACAGACCCACACAAATATGATCAATTGATTTTTGACAAAGTACAAAAGCAATTCAATGGAGAAAAGATAGTCTTTTATCAAAAGATGTTCAAATAACTGGATATCCATATACAAAATGATGAACCTTGACCTAAGTCTCATACCATATATAAAAATTAACTGAAAGTGGATCAGAGACTGCATATATATACATATATATGTACATTTATAACACATACATATGTATTTAGAAGAAAACATAGGAGAAAATCTTCATGACTGAGATTAGTCCACTAGTTTTAAGAAAAAACTTCTCAGATACATTAAAAGAAAAAATTGGTAAAATGGACTTCATCAAAATGTAAAACTTTTGCTATGAGAAAGACACTGTAAAAGAAAAAAAAAAGATAAGCTACAGACTAGGAGAAAATGTCTGCAAATAAAACACCTGAAAAAAGACTTGTATGTTCAATAAAGAACTTTCAAAACTCAATAGTAAGAAAACTACCCAATTACAATATGGGCAAAAGACTTAAGACATTTCCACAATGAGAATGTACAGATGGCAAACAGCACGCAAAAAATGTTCAACATTATCACCATTAGGGAAATAAAAATTAAAACTACAATAAAATAGCACTACACACCGATTAGAATGGCTAAAATAAAAAAATTCTAACACTACCAAATGCTGATGAGGCTGTGAAACACCTGGAACTTTCATACACTGCTGGTGGGGATGTAAAATGGTACATCCATTATACAAAAACCTTTCAGTTCTTATGCATACAATTTACCCTATGACTCACATTCTTAAAACTCCTAGACATTTACCCTAGAGAAATGAAAACTTATGTTTACACAAAAACCTGCACATGACAATTTATAGCAGCTCTCTTCGCACCTGCCCCAAACTGGAAACAATCCAAATACTCATCAACGAGTGAATGAATGAACAAACTGTGGTATACCCACACAATGGAATAGTACTCAGCAACAAAAAGGAACAAACTTAATACATGAAACGACTTGGATGCATCTCAAGAGCATTATGCTGAGTAAAAGAAACTGGTCTGAAAATGTTACACACTTCATGAATCCATTTATATGATATTCCCAAAAAGACAAATTCATGGTGATGGAAAGCAGATCAGTGGTTGCCAGCGGTTGGGGGCCTGGAGAAGGTGCTATTATAAAGACCTGATACAAAGGATAGAAACCTTCTGTATCCTGATTTTGGTGATTAGACAAATCTATACATATGTCAAAATTCAGAGAACTGTATACCAAAAATGTCAAATTTTACTGTAAGATAAAAAATAAAATAGGTAAAAGATACATTTCAACATATTCATGACAAAATTTAAAGAACACAAAAGGCAATATAATCACAAGCTTCCTCTATTCCCTAAGGGGATAAATCAGCTATAGAATAAGGTATAAAGGTAGACGTCATCATCAATATCAATATCATCACCACCATCACCATCATCCCGAATACTATCATCATGATACAAAACACTACTACCTGCCAGACATGGTTTTAAGTACTCTATGTACATTAAGTCATTTAATCTTCACTCTAACTGAATAAGGCAGCTACTTTTATTTTACTCTTTTTACAGATGAGGAACCTGAGGCACAATGAGATGGAGTGGAGCCCAAGTAAGTGGTAGAGGCAGCATTCAAACCTAGGCTCTAGGGCTCCAAGGGGTCTGCACTGTTAACCACTGCAGTACTGTTCATAGCATTCTGCAAGTGAACTAGAATTACAAAAAAAAACCCATAAAAAATTAAGGTCCCTATCTTTTCCCCTGTAAAACCAGCTATTCTAATTCTCCTACTTCTGCAAGTGGCTACGCTGTTTTTTTATTGTTGTTGTCCTATTTCAAATCCTGAGTCATATCTGACTATTCTCTCAACCTGCATAACTTATCAGTTTCAATTCCCCTGATTTCTACTTAGGAAAATCTCTATCTCATTAATCCCTTTTTTTCTACTCTCATTGAACTTTATTCTTTCACTGTACTCTAATTTAGACCCACAGTATCCTGCCTGGATTACTATAGCCTCCATTAACCAATCATCATGCCCTTCCCTCCCATCTCTGAACATCTATCAAAGGCAATGCTGCCAGACTTATCTAGCTCTATGTGTCACTTCTAAACTGCTTACTGGTATGTAGTTAGCTTATTCTGGTATTCAAGACCATCCTTCCAGTTTTTTCCTCCACTAATTTTTTAAATTTTTATTATGGTGACACTGGTTAATGAAATCCAATAAGTTTCAAGTGTATAATTCAACAGTAAGTCATATATATATTATACATATATATTACATTGTATGTTCAACGCCCATAGTTAGATTTCTGTCACCATGTATTTGTCTCCTTTTTACCCCTCCACTAATTCTTGACATAAAGTAGGGGAAAGGGAGAAAAAAGACTACTTACTAAACCTCTATGTGTCATGTATTTGCCAGAAATCTTACATATACCCTCTCATTTAAGCATCATGACTACATTATAGATGGCCTAAACATCCCTGGCTTACCCAGTCACACAAGTAGACAATAGTGGAAGTCAGGGTTTCAATTCAGTTCTGATTAAAGCCCATTCTTTTCGTACTATATCATAGACTTTACTATTCAATTTTCATCAAATGTATGTGCAAATACACATGTTACCCCTTGTGGGGGAAAGATGTGAAGGCCCAGCTTAAATGCTTCTTCTTTAATGAAATCTTCTCTAAATTCTCCCAGTGAGATGTGATCTCCCTTCTGTGAATCCATGTAGTACTTTATACTTCTCTGACTCACTCATTTTCTTAACTTTATTTGTGTTACAGACTCATCTGCTTAATACAGTGTGAACTTTTTTGAGAAGACTGTCTTAACAACATCTATTTATATTGTCCACATGAGCCTGGGTCATGAGTAATAGAATCAACATGCTTTTTGTGGGTTGGGTGTTTACCGCCCCGCCATCCCTGCCTCAATATTAAAAAAAAAAAAAAAAAAATGGGTCAATTCTTCATTATTGGTTAGGTCTAATGAGTCTTCTTTCATCTGGAACTTTCATCACATTATATGTTGTACCCTAAGTGTATGAATATTATGACAGCAGACATCATTAATATCTTATATTTAAACTTCACTATGTTTAAATATATACAATTCAAAACTCACATATTTTTTCAAACCACTCTAGCATCTGTCTAGTAAAAGGTTTTATCTATTATTGTCACAAAATCATTCCCTTTGTCTGAAGACTCTTCTATGAAAAGGGCACTAATGAGTATTCATTTTTATAAAATTATTTTTACATTTGACATCAGATTTGAGCAAGACACTACAGCTTAAAACTTTCTATACCAAATTCCCTTAAAATAGTCTATTTAAAGAATGTAATATCCTCAACTTTAAAAAGAAATTATTATATATAATAGAACGGGAAGACAGGATCAGGAAAAGAATATTCACCCAAAGACATTTCACTATAAGAAATTTAGCAGACTTTGAGACTTATAAAGACTATGTATTAACATCAACTGAAAGTATAACTCAGCCTCAACTCTAACCCCCAAGTTTTTTTAAATGTTTCTAAGAATATAACACTTAAGCAGGAAACACGTGATACTACCTCCTTCCCAAATATATTAAGAGATTAAAAACACCAGAAAAGAGACATGGTCCATGGAAGTCTCCTTCTATCACACCCTGGTACATTATGACATTGAGACCTTTTTTTTGCTCTTTTAAGTGTCAAAGTCATATCAATTAACAAAACAAAGTTTTGAAGAAAAAAATACTTCAAACACAAGCAGGTTTTACCAACTCACTGCAAAGAGTATATAAGAAATGTATTTTTTGGTTGTTAATAAGATTACATAGGTTTCAAGTGTATAATTCTATAATACATCATCTGTATATTGCATTGTTTACCACCTAAAATCAAGTTTCTGTGACACCATATATTTGATCCCTTTTACCCTCTTCTACGTCCCTCCATTCCCCTTTTCCTCTGGTAACCACTATACTGTTGTTTGTATCTATGAAAAACTAATGTCTTTTTACATGTAAACACAACTTACTATGAGTTACAGGAAACAGGACTTACAGTAAAAGCATAAAGATATTATCATGTTAAATCAATCTACTTTATTCCTTTTTCAAACTTCTTTGCACTTATATCACTTTTTAGCATGTACTATCACTATGTAATACTATTAAGCAGAACACTGTATTAACTAATATTATATTGTATAACTCTCATAACTAAGGTCTTTGTAGGAAAAGAGTGACTTTTATACTTCATACTAATCAGAAGAGTACTAAGTAGAAAGAGAATTCCAAATGGCACTTTTACTGAAAGCACCTCTAAAAAACTTCAATGCTGCTATATAGTTACTGCTGCAGTACTTACAACAGGCAGCAATTAAATCACGTCTTTAAAAGAACTTTAGTTTGTATTCTTTACAATTCAGTTAAATGAAGATTTAAGATAATACAAATGTTATATATTATATAGCAGTAGAGCTATATCTGACAGTTGCTGGAGGATGTATATTTACTAAAATTAACTTGTGTATATTTGTGAAATAATGAGATGGCAAGCCCTACCTCATGTATACAGTAAAAGCTGACTACATGCAATTCTCCCCATATTTCATGCTATTTCATACCTCTCTGACTCTGCTTAGGATGTGCTCTCATTTTAAAATGCCCTTTACCACCACTCCTTCTTATCAGCTGACTCTTACTCATCTTTTAAGACAGCTCAGGTTCATTTGCTCAAAAAGACCATCCCTGAAAATCTTCCTTATTCCTAGCCTGGACTGGGTGTACTTCCTCTGTGCTTCCATAACAATCTGATCACATCTTTGTTCACTGCACTAATCATAAAGTGGATTATATTATACTCGATATTTAGTCAAATTTATAATACTTGTTATAATTGCCTATTGACTCTTGGTCTTTCCTGTAACTCTATATAAGCCCCAAAATATAAGCACATTCTAATCACTCCTAGTGCTCCCATGTTGAGCACAACACACAGTAAACAGAGGTACTAAGATTATTTTTGGAAAGATTGTTATTTCCATTTTTGAATAATTTTATTTCAAAGGTAAATATTTCTTGTTATTTTTACTTTGAAGTAAAAAAAATAAACTATATTCATTATTCCTTTTCTATTTATAAAAGCAAAGAGTAGGGATTTTAAATTTTGAATCAAGTAGTCCAAAAGAAAATACATTGTGCTAATTAAAGGAGAATCTATTCTGATTGGATTATAGTTCCAATAGTTCCTACTCAATCAAGTTATACATGACTTCCCACAATTTACTACTGTGACTTTAACAAAAAATGTTTTCCTTAGCATTAACATGCAGTAGATACAATTATTACCAAAGTCTGCTTGTTAAATTCCAATGTAATCTCCAGAGTCTGTAAACAACACTTTCACTGCACTGAATGCTTTCTAAGATATTTCTATTTGGGGGTCTATTTTATTAAGAAGGTATTCTATTGATGCTTCACTACCATAATCATTTCTTTGTTTGAACTTTCCGCTTAATTTATTATAGTCATAATAGGCTGAAAGCATAGTATAAAGTAGTAAAAAAAAAAAAAAAAAAGACTTGAATATTACCTAAATATGTGAACTACATGTGTGAACTCTCTCTTAAAAGAGACCTCTATTACTTATTATTTTTAACTGAGAATGTCAGAGAAATCATAGGGTTGTAATTAAGATAACAAATGACAATTATGTGAATAAAGATATAAAGACTACCAGAAAAATATGTTTATCAATAATTTGTTTCCAAGTGTGAAAAGATATTTCCCCCTAGATATCTGAAATGAAATAAAAAAAATACAAAGCTGAATAATAATTATTACTCACTTGAAAGAGAGCTATGCTAGCCAGGCACAGTCCCTCTGAGTAGAGCAAACTGCTAATCTTACACAGGGTTTGGAAGGAAGTATGTAGTTCAGAGGGGTTGGTGGACTTTCAGAGGCTTAGAAGCAGTTACCTGAATGGCTGTCACTGACTGGTTTGGCTTGTAAAATTCTACCGACGAAGGCAAGCTGTTGTTTTTTTGCTACATCGTAATTTTGCCATTACAACTGACTTAAAACCAATTCTAAAGAAGTGTCATTTATTAACCAGATTTAAACTAGTTCTGGTGATTAATTCTTATCACAGCTAAATAAGAATCAATCTTCTAGTTTGGTAACTTCTTTTTATTTTTACAAGGTAAGCACAGAAACCAACATATGCATATGTACATACATATTAAAGATACACAGTAGTCATAGTTTTACAACCACATTTCAAGAAACTTTAATAAAAAATAGAAAATATTAAATATTATCAGTGTTAAAGGGAAACATCATTTCTTTTATATTCATTTAATCAATCATCACATGGCATATTGCAGGTTCTGGAAATTCAAAGATGAATATGAAAAGGAACAATCATGTGCTTTTATAGCAGTATTATTCAAAGTGGGTGTGGTCCATAAATTTTTTTTACAGGTCTGCAATGAGATAAATACAAAAAAGGAGTGTTTAGAAACTCTTATAGCAAAGATATATTTGACAGAGTAATTTTATATCTGTTGAAGCTAATAAAATTGAGGTTGGTATTTTTTTGTGTCTCTTTTTCCATTTCATTTTTCTAGTTAATCATTTTTGTTGTCTTAACAATGTATTGGTTTACCACAAGGAATTTGAGATGCGCTACTTTACAAGACTCAAGAAAGGCGGATATCCACAATATATCGGCCTGTTATGTTCTGCTACTAAGATACATGCGAAAGGAATGTGTATCACACACCAAGCAAATAAACACCTACATCAAAATTTTAAGAATGGTGTTGGCAGCTTGAAAGAAAATTCCTCTGCAGATAATACAGCTGCATCATCGATCTTCTACATGGACTAGATTACACCATATGGAAAAACAAATGACTCTGAGATAAAAATTGCTTGAAATTTAGAAATACCTTAACCAATCTATTGCTTGTATTTTTTAAGAAAAAAAAATGTATGCACAAGAGTTTCTATTTTTTTAAAGTTATCAAAAATAATTCCTCCCCAAAAAAGAGGAATAAAACATGACATAATTGCTACCATTAAGGAGCTTGAATCATCTAGATGGGACAAAAACAGATAATATGGTAAAGGCAATAGTAGAGAGATATACTAGATATTATGGGAGAACCATAATATTATTAAACTAGTCTGGGTGATTAAGAAAGCTCCGCATTGAATGTGATAGCTCACATGTACTCAAAGTCCCCATTCCACTCTATCCAACTACTATAATCAAGTTCCAAACATTCTACTTCCTCAATTTCTCTCACAGTGTTTGGCCTTGCTTTTTTTGCCACAACACTTTAGTCACAGGCCTCATCATCTCACAGCTATTACCACCACCTCCTAACAGCCTCTTCTCTCGTCAATACATCCTTCTTACTGCTGCCAGTTATTCCCAAATTCAAATCGGATCATGTCACCTCAATGCTTAAAAACTTCTATGGATAATGTAATGGTAAGTGGAAAAAATTGAATACAAACTATATGATCTCTATTTTACAAATATGTATATGTAATAAGTTTCCAACTGCAATTGCTGTTTTGTAATCAATTAATGAAATGATTCCAAAAGCCTCTTCTTATTACAGATAAATTTGTGGAGGAAAATAAAGAAACACAAGTTTAAAAGTAGGTCACAGAACTTTAAGGTACAAGCCATACAAAGTATATTCCTTAAGTCCTTCAAATTGTAAGAAGAAAAGAGAAATGAATAAATGTTTATTATAGTTAGCATGTCTATTTTGACTAGGTCATATATTCTTATACAGTCATATGCCACATAACGTTTCAATGACAGACTGCATATATGACCATGGTATATCATATAGCCCTGATGTGTAGTAGGCTATACCTTCTAGGTTTATGTAAGTACATTCTATCATGTTCACACTATGAAAAAATCGCCTAAAAATGTATTTTTCAGAATGTATCCCCTAAGTGGCATATGACTGTAACCATAAACATTTTATAATACTTTAAAGTCTCTTATATAATGATCATATGGCACACTTGTTTATTTTATAGAACTTAAGAGGTAGCATAGTATAGCAGAAATAACAGTTGAGTTGGGTATCAGGAGAATTGGATTTTAACTAGCTATATTAGTGGGAAATTATCTAATCTCTCCGAGTCTCAGTTTCTTCTCTTATAAAAAACAGAGTTGGTTGATGTCAACCTTTTTCTATAAAGGACCAGAGAGAAAATACTTTAAGCTTTGGGGCCCATCCAGACTCTATCATTACAGCTGACCCTTGAACAACACGGGTTTGAACTGTGCCCACTAAATCGAGGACTTTTTTTTCCAGTTGACCAGGATCAAACCCCAGAGTTCAAGGATCAACTCCACAACTCCATGTTGGAAATCTGTGTATTTATCTGCATGTGCAAGGACCCACTGTAGTTAAATACAGACTTTTAACTGCCTGAGATCAGTGCCTCTGCCTCCCTAACTTTGTGAACTGTACTCAACTATGATATTGTAGTAGAAAAGTAGCCACAGACATATAGAAAGGAATGAGTATGGCTGTGTTCCAATAAAACTTTATAAAACCATCAGCAAGATGGATTTGGCCTGTAAGACCTTAGTTTTAGGAAATCGCCGTTTACTTCTAAGTTTAAACTATGAGTACTTTTTCTTCCTATTTAAAATTACTTATGTTGTTGCCTTGCTTTTTAGAGACATTTGTTAGCCTTATCTTAACACAAGACACACAAACTAGAGATTAACAGCAGACTTTAGAAACAGACAGTTTGGGGATTCCCTATTAGCTGTGGAACCTAGGGAAAGTCACTAAAAAATTGAGCCTCGGCTTTCTTGTAAGGTTGTTGTAAAGGTTAAATGAGTTAACATATGTAAAGTACTTAGCCCTCCATATATCTACTAAACAGTAAGCATTCAATAAATGGACATTATTACTTTTATAAATTATGTAATCCTAAATGCTTGATCAAGAATACAATCTACCAATTAACATTTTTTCCAGCAAAGAAACAAAACACGCTTTATAATAATCTACATTCTGATGCATTTTTCACTACAGCAAAAGATGAGGACTGGCTATATTACCTTAAGTATTCCTATTATTTTTATTTTTTTAATGACAACAGTCAGCATTAGTTGAGTACTAGCTACTTACTAGCTATACGACCTTGGTTAAGTCACATAACTTTTCATTAACTTCAGTTTCTTCAACTGTAAAAATGAAAAGAACAGTACCAACTTCATAGGGTTGTTATAAGAATTAAATAAGTTAATAAATTGTCACATAAGCTATATAAGTAATTGCCATTGAGTTAGATACTTCACATTTATTAATTTCAATCCTCAGGACAACCCAAAGAGGAATTATTCCTATATTTACAGTTGTGGATAATGAGGTTCAGAGAAGTTAAGAAATCTACCCAAAGTCACACAGCTATTAAGTGGCAATGCCCAGGACTCGACATAGGCCTGCCTGACTACAAAGCCAAAACTCAGCACTAGGCCAAAGCTGTCACTATATATCTGTATGGGAAGTATAACTATATCTTTCTTTGTACAGTAGATATTAATATGCTTTATGAGAACTAAAATATAGGTATTAATAATGTTCTGCCCATACAAAAATATTTTTGAATTTTTAAAAGCTCAGGAGTAAGAGAATAGACAAAAAAATCACTGATCTTAAGGTGATAATATTCCCATAGGTAAACTTTTCTGCTAAAATGATTCTTCTTTGTTTTTCATATCCAATTAAGTTAACTTAAACTTTCATTATTAAACAAGCAATCCTCTGCATTAAGATAACTAAAGATGCAGCACAGTGACTTACCCTTTATACATAAAGTACTAAGCAAATGCTGGTACTGAGATCTATATAGAGCTCTCAGGCTATTTTTATAAAAAAGTAATCTTAGACAAATACAGGTCTGTTACTTTATTCTATAAATCCCTCAGTATTGAGAACCTTGAACTTTGAAAAGCATTCAGATTTCAAATTTAAAAAACTGACCAATATCAAATAGAAAAAGAAAAAAGATTTCAAGGAAAAAGAAAGATATTAATTACTCTGCTAGACAGATTCATTCATAAATCTGTATCATATCACTTGATCCACCTCATACTCTTCAGACCTTGTCACTGCTACTGGTAACTGATCCAGAAACAGAAATTGGCTTCACAGTGTAAAGAAACCTATCACTAAGAAGGAAAATAGGACTGGTTTGATACAGCTTACTTCCAAACTCTCATTATAAGAATGAACTCTAACCTAATTCAGAAATTCCCCAAATGCAAATAAGATTAACTTAAAATGTTATAAATTCAAATTACAATTGAATCTACATAAGCTGATTGTAAATTCCATATTCTTTCTAAATCAGAAATACTGAAAATCAAAATGATCATTAATTAAAATTTAATATAACTTTCTACCTGTGCTAAGAAGAAATATTATACAACAAATACACTATATAAATATCATCATCTAGTTTGGAAGATAAAATACTAAATTTTCTTTAGCATTTGGTGTTATGCTGAGAAAAGAAAAAATGTCCAAATTTTAGATTAAACAAACCAAATTATCTTTTAGCATTTCAAAACAATATTCTAATACACTGAATTGCATTAGGGTACCATTCTTTACCATGCATTTTATTGCCGATCAAGGCTAGGGATGGGAGGAGTGGATAGTATCTGCCTAATAATAATAGATCAATCAGAAGTATCATCTCCAGGTGTAAGAAGCAGCACTCTGATTCATATGAACATATTATAATTATGAGTCTCTATTCTGGAAGAAAACGGGTACAGTGCTTCAAAAATTACCTGTTCACTTTCCTTTTTCAAAAAACTAATTTTGAAAATAATCTTCAAAATATTTAGTAAAAAAAACCTACCTAGATAACTGAAGCTAACGATTCTTAGATCATTTGGGGGGAGGACCATCATGAAGCCCTTTTGGACATGTTGAAAGCTGTGAGTCTTCTCCCCAGAAAAGTACTGTACAGATATAGACAGAGTTCACACTCTTGGAAGGCTGTTTATGGGCACACCCATAGATCAAGTTAAGAACCAGAGATGTGAAGAATTTTCCCTAAGGTCCCTTTGACCCTCTTCCATAGTTTTACCTCTGACTCACAATAACTAAAATATTGATAGTATTTACATAAATAGTATTCACCAGAAAATAAACTATAGTGGTAGCATTTTTAAAAAACAGCATGTGACTAGTGATATCAATAAATAATTTAGTGCATGACACTTTATAAAATTATTTCTCACATTATATTTTTATCCTCCATTTACAGCTAAGGAGATATAGGTCCAGAAAATAACTTGCCATGGTCACACAGCCAACAAGTGGAGAGCTGGGATTCTAATCCAGAACTGTCTAGTTCCAGACTGAGTTCAGCACATTATTATGTCCCGATGCTCCCAAAAAAGCCTCTGAGAAAACAGAATTTAAAAAAAAAAAAATAGAGCCTCATGGGTCACTCTTATTGTAGCTATATCTTGACATCAGTAAAGAAAAATTAAAATTAATATAACTAAAATGTTTGATTTCCTCTTGCTTCATTGGTTAACATAAAACATGTTTTTCAGAAAAGTGAAAAATAATCAAGCTAATGAGTTTTAGGACTGAAAAATATGACATTTTGTTGTCCTCTGAAGCATTCTTTTCCCTCGTCTCTTTAGTTCTTAATATACAAATGACAGTTGAAAATTCAAAAAGGAAACAAAAGTTTAAACATCCAATTTAAAACAGAAAAACTATTTGAAATTAATTTTTAGGACATTCAAAATATTACTTTTTTAAAAATGACAATACCCATTTCTATTCTCTACAACCCAAAGTTCTTGATATTTAAAAAAAAAAGGGTCATTTGTCTGAACTCAGAATGTACACCAAGAGTGAATCCTAATGTAAACTCTAGACTTTGCATGACGATAATGTATCGGTGTAGGTTCATCAATTGTAACAAATTTATCATTCCAGTGTGGGATTTTTGATAGTTGGGGAGACGTGCCTACGGGGGGCAGGGGTATATGAGAAATCTCTGTACCTTCCACTCAACTTTGCTATGAACCTAAAACTGCTCTAAATATAAACTCTATTTCGAGAAGGGGGTGGTGGTGTCAAAATTTATTTTATCTACCTCACTTTCTTCTTAAATGGGAAATATTGTTTTTAAAAAATTATCTTCACTGGCTATGAATTAAGTGTTCTGCCTGGATGCAGAACGTGCAATTATTACAGAATATACTGTCATCTTTTAAAAAACAATACTAGTAATCTTATCAAATGCTAAAAGAATTAGCAGCTTTAAATGTTAATATGAAGCTAAATGTAATAGCTGAGGTACAGTACCCTGAGATTTATTTTTATATTTGTTAATACTGCTTGGCATCTTAAAGGCAATCTATGTAATGACTAAAAGTTTGAAGTGGGTCATGCATGAGTTGACTGAAATAAAAGGGGTGCTAGTAGGAGGGAAGAGGAAAAGCGGCAGCCAATGAAAAAAGCCACCGCCAGGCAGAGGTCATTTGCTCATCCAAGTCTACCCTCTCTGACAGGATCAAGACGCGAGAGAAATGGAGGAAGAGGATTTCCTAATAGAGCGAGAATGAAGAACACCAAGAGCCGAACAAGTATCAACTTAAATGGGAGAAAAGCAACACACACAAAATGAAAAAGTGCGACCAGCAGGTAAAATACTTGTGTCAACTCATGTTCTTCCAAGAACCTTTCCCTAAAGAATTCCCCCAAAGAGGTAACATTAGCATAGGAAAGGGCCATGGAATTGCTATTAAAATAAATTAAAAGGAATACTAAGAAAAGTTCAATTTGCTACGAAAATTCGTCTGATTAAACACTACCAGTGGGAAAATATATAAAAAGCTTTTCAAACCCAGGCGCCTAAAGTGAGCAAATCCAGTAAAGGCCAAGTCCCGGGCTAGAAAACTCCAACTACGTAGACGAATTGCCCTCTCTAAAGAAATCCGCAAGCTAATCCAGCCCAGAACCTCGAGGGAGGAGAGAGCTGGGATCGCTGCAGTAAAACAACTCCTCTGAGCGGCTGCGTCTGCTGAAGAGCGGCGGTTTCTGGTGTCACACTAGGAGGCACTCTTTCATGCAGTCTCCACCACCGCGAGAGGTACACCTGGCGCGGAAAGAAGCTCCCAGTACCAGTGAGGATGACTGGCGGCGGGCCCCGCTGATGGGCAAGTCCCAGATGGGCGACTAACACCCCACACCCCCGCGGTACCCGCAAGCCCCGGACAGGCAACAAGCCCCCTGAGCGAGCAGGTCCCGGCCGCGCGGCTAATTCCCCAAGCCGACTGCAAGTCCCCTCGCAGCAGGCCCCAGCGTCAGCCTATCCGCCCCGCCCCCACGGCCTCGGTTCCCGGGGGCGTCCAGCCGCCCTCCCGGAACCCCAAACCCGCGCCGGCCGCACCGCTCATTCCCTGGAGCCCGCGAAGCACCTGCCTGCCCTTCTTCTCTGAAAGACCGACAGGAGCTTGCCGAGGGGCCGCCAGCGAGGCTGACAGAGCCAGAGGCTGGGGTTCCCCTCGGAGAACGCGACCCCGTTCCAAAGGGGGCGACAGAAACCGTGCAGCGCTTTAATGGGCCCCAACCCTCTCGGCTGTAGAGTTTGGGTTACAGCTCGCAGGGCTGGAGTTTCCCTGCGCCTGAGGCGCTCGCCGGGACGGCTTTACGGTTTGCAGCTGGGGTGAGGGAGGGCTCGGCGAGAGCGGACCACAGCGCACAAAGAAGCCGGGAGTGAAGCGGGACAAGCGTCCGGTTACCTCGGTCCTCGGCTCGTCCCGCAGCTCGCGTCTTTCTGGCCTCGCCAAGGCTGCAGTCGCTCTACCAGGTTCCCACAGCCTGGAGCTGCGAGGTACCAGCCCGGTGTGAGCACTGGACGCACGCGCGCCCCCCTGCGCGGCCTCGCGGAGCCCGGGCCGGAGCGCGGCGCCTCAGGGGCGGGGCGGAGCGTGCGAGCCGGGCCTGCGCACAGCACTCTGGGAATTGTGGTCTGCGGCCGCCTCTCCCGAGTGTTCGCCGCCTGCGCTCACCCGTGAGCCCTAGAGCCTCAGGGAGACTGAGCAGTGTTATCCTGCCGAGGTAAGGCAGGCGGGTGCCTAGCGGAAGTCCTCAAAACGAGTAATGAGATAGTACATTGCATAAATACATCTGGAGTTTCCAGTTTCTTCACGTCCTTGGCAGCACATAATTTTATTTTCACGTCCACGAAGTTCCCTCATGGTGATGTTTTTAGGGTTTATGTCTTTTAAAATAGGGAAAAAGGTCTACTTTTATTCCTATATCACCTTTTCCACGTGCTCTGCAAAGGTTATACAAAACAGCCTGTGGTTATAAATATATGCCAACAGGTTATAAACCTAAGGAAGCAGTTTATTGACCTAAGCACTCGCTGCTAAAAATCATTGCAAGTAAAAATAATGTTGAAATAAACCAACTTTTCAATAAAGTCAATGGAATGTGGAAGGCTAGCGATTGAGAGCAAAAAATATTTTTAAAGAAGGATATTTCCCTAATGTGTCTTTTGTTATAGCAACCTCATGCTTCCGCAACCCACCCTAGAAATCGATATCAGAATAAATTTAACCCTAAATACATTTATGAATATTAGCACATGTTTGTATTGATTTAGTAGAAAAGAGCTTTTTTTACATTAGCATCTTATATAAAAACCCCAAAATGACTATTTGAATTTGAAATTTCATTTCTATAAATGGGAAAAAAAGTATCACTTTTCATTTAGCTAAAAATAGAAGTAGGTAATTCTTAATATTTCAAAATATTTCTATTCAGAGCATTATATTTTGCAAGTTTAATGCAAATGCCCTTAGAAAAACAGATAATGAGAAATAAAAAGGTATGCATCGAGTGAGGAGTGTATAAGGTACACCAATGTAGAGCTTTTTGTTGGGAGAGGGGAGTCAGGCAAAAGTTCTGAAAATTAAAGAAATCCTCAAAGCAAATGACAAGTGAGTGGGGGGCAGTTCCTCTCCTAAATAAATGACATACCTACATTCTTTCAAATAATTTTTATTATTTTAAATATATGTCTTGTAAAACAAGATATACCTTGACAGTGTTCAGGACATGTTACCCCAAAGCCTGACACCTTGGCATATTAAATATTTTAAGCTGAAGGAATTTAAGAAGATGACAGAAGTAAGAATGTCACTCTGCACCCACCCTCACCCTGCTTTCCCACAAGTCGAGATGGAATCTAGGGCTGAGAAGACTGTATAAACAAACCTTGTTAAACTAACCTTTATTTTCCTAGATATTTCTTCAGCCTTTACTAACCCTGGCCCAAATCCCTTTGTCTTCTCAATTCTTAACAAAATTATGTCTTTGTCTGAAAGGTATAAAAGCTTCCTGTTCTAGTCACTTCTTAGGGTCTTCCTTCTCTTGTGAAGGCTCTAATATACTTGTAGAAATTCAATAAAATTTGTATTGCTTTATCCTGTTCATCTGTCTTTGTTGGTTTAATTTTTCAGACCCAGCCAGAGACCCTAGGAGGGTCAAAGAACACTTTTTCCTTCCTTATAACCTCAACTAAAAGAAAAGAACACCCGTTTCCTAAAGATACAAAGATGCAAAGAGTATCTTCTTAGCTTTTATTCATTGTTGTCTAGCTCCATTTGAGAATAATCAGGACTGACCCTTGAGTAAATTTCTTTCATTAGAAACTCCTTCCCTTCCCTAAAGTCCCATAAATTAAAACTAGCTAGTTTCTGATATCTGTTGACTCGTACTTTTGTCCAAATAAATTGCAATGTTTTAACCTCAATTGACATTTGCATTTTAAGTCTTTACCTCTAATCCTGGAATAAAAGGCTTTATAATCTCCAAAATAATTTCAGATGTGGCTTGCAGAGGGATTTGGAAAGAGTAATGAAGAGGACAATTTCATCTTCATTTGCGGTGGAAGCAAAGCTTATAGCTAGAAAGCAGTTCCCTGGACAGCTGCCTGTCTATGAAAACTTCCTTAAAGAGTCTGAACACCACTAGCAAGATCATCCCTCTCTGTCCAGGTCAGAGTCACTGGTTTGCAATAACCTTTCCTCCCACTCTTTAACTCCTGTCTTATTATCCTCCTCTACAGCCACCCCTCTACTGTGATGCTTCAGCTTCCCTTAACAACAATCACTTCCTGCCTCCTGCCTGACCACGCACCAGATGGCTGCATTTTCTGGCCTTGGCCTAGTGGCCCAGCTTGTGCTATTTTAGTTTATGACAGTTCTTTCATCTATTACCCTTGCTATCGATCAGACAAATGCACCTTTAAACCTTTGCTGACCCTTTTTCACTCTCTGAAATATTTGAATTTCCCTTTGTAATTGCTGTGCCTTCTCCCTCTTTGCCTGGCTAACTCCTACTCATCATTCAATATCAATGTAGCTACTATTTTCATCAGGAAGTCTTTCCTGGTTACAGTACCCCTCTATTCAGGGTTAGTGACTCCTATATATACTCACATCACAACCTATTGTCGCCCCTAAGGTAGCACTTATCAATGAGCATTTTAATTAGTTATCTACTCTTTCGTTTGTCTTAAGGTTTTTTAAATAGAAACTAGGAGCATAATATTTGATATATAATAGCTGTTTAATTAGGTACTTGAGCAATAAATGAATGCATATCAACTTTGTGCAATAAGGAAGGACTTAGCAAAACTCTTCTGTAAAGGGCCAGATAGTAAATATTCTAGGCTTGCAGACCATAAGGTCTCTGTTGCAAATATTCAGCTTTGCTTCTTAAAGAATGATTGCTAGTTCACAGTGGTGGCTTCAGAATATCTATATAAGACAGAAATTGAGTTAAAACTTCTGAGTGGAGTTAAAACTCTTGTGTGGAAGGAGTGGGGCCAGTGGGTGCAGGTTTGGGCTAGAGGACACTATTTGAGGATATGTTTCCATAGCAGGTACATTGTTCCTGTTTAGAGTGATTATTTATTTTGGGTAGTTTGGGAGTGGGTCAGTGGATGCAGCTAAAAGAGCAGGCATCTTGATATGGCCACTGTTAGTTCAGTTTGTGCACTAAATTATTTCTTTTGAAAATTACTTGTGTTGGTGAGTCTTTTGATTTTATAATTTAATCCAGGTTGGGTTCCCTGCCCCCCACCCCCATTTTTAACATTTGACTTTGCTGTTCCATCCTGCCCAAGTCAAATCACTTTCCACTTCCCATGAACCTGCCTAGGCAGGTCGAGCTTTCAGGCTCCATATGTGGGAAGCTGTGGAATTCTCTCTAGAGCAATATGTGAATGACCAGATGAGAGTAATTTGTCTCCATCCCTACCACATTCCAGTAGTGTTATGACTTTAGTTATCAGAAGAACACATTTAAACAAATTCCTTTTTCCAATATCTATGAAATATGTGCAATGCACTTCTGAGCAAAAATGTATATGTATGGTAGAAATTAACACAGTGAAATAAATGTAATTGTGTTTTAATTCCAATATGTATTGCAAATGTATAATGTCCATGAAAAGTGCTTCTTTCATTAAGATGTAGATTTATATTAGCTTTCTGGTGTCATCTTCACATTATCATAATGCAATCTATCTCTGAAAAGTTTATTTTTTTGAGTTTTTTAAAATTTAAATAAATGCAGCATGACAGATACTGCGAGCTGCTTAAATAGTCTTTTCTTTCTTCTTCATTAATAAAAGAACCCATTTTTTTTGGAGATTGACTATGTACCCAGATGACAGATTATTTCTTATTCTCCCTGACAAACTTAAGTTCTATCCGTGAGATATAGGTACAAGTATTGCACAGGACTTGGGGATGGCTGACTGCAAGAAATTAATTCAGCTGGGAGACAGCTCTCTTATCTTTCTTCTTTCCTCCTGGAAGTAATGACTTAAATTTTAGCAGCCATCTTGGACTATCAGAAAAGAAAAGGTATCTAAGCTACTGTTCCAACTTGATCAGTAACCAAGGGAACACAATAAATTCCTAACCAAAGCTTTCCATGGAGTTAGCCACATATATTTTCCAACAGTTCCAGCTAAAAAGATAAAGGATTATAGAAAGCAGTGCCTGTTATTTATACATCCTGATAAGTGTAAAAATAATTGCTTCCAGACCCCTTCCCACAACTCCCGACTCCAGCTGTTTGATGACCATACCTTATCTGTATATTCTCTCCAACTGATATAAAACTGTTAATCCTTAATGTATGTAACTAAAACTACTGATGCATGGCTGTATTTTCTTAGTCCTCTTACATATATGAACATCCCCTCACTTTCCTAAAGTTAGAGCACTGTTTCAAGGCTTCTTAGAACTTTGCTCTCAGGCAATGTCCTCAGATGGGCTCAAGTAAAATTTCTTAAATCTACAAAGATTCAAATCTTCTTTTCATTGACAACTACAAGGTTATTTGAAGGTAGAAGTCATGTACAGGATGGTGGAAGAATGACAGGAGGAGCCTGAGTTCCTGATGACCACTGAATCACCCAAACAGTCTTACTACAGGACTTGAGAGTCTGGATTTTCCAGTTGCATAAAGAATAATATCTGTATCTGATAAACAAAATGTGTCTGCTTCCAAATTTTGGAACAGGCACAGTGGCCTGCCCAGGCTTGCAGGCTTTCTTTCTCTATTAACTAGCAATTTAGGACTGTTCTTTCACTGGGTCAATGAAAAAAGAATTTAAGACAGTCAAGAGCCATGAGGAAATCATCAGATGAAAACCACTGATTGAAGGAGAGAAATCAGTGTGGAGAGACTATTCCATGACATGACTGCTGTCCTACCCCACAAGTTGGATCTGCTTACTGAAAACCCCCTCAGAGACTGGTGTTCATTCTGACATAATTGGTGTTCATTCTGACATAAACCAGTACCCCTCCCCTGCCTTCTGCTACGTGCTGGTTCCTGGAACAGGCCGTAGTCCTAACCTAGGTCTGTGTGTACTAACGACCAGGGTGGAGAATCAGATAAGGTACATGATTTTCTTCACTAGGCCTTGACCTGTTTGCACAGAAACTTTAAGACCACGCCTTGAGGTTATCATGTTGCAACCTTTTGTAGATGATGTAATTCTTTTAAATGGTTGATGTCTGTCATGTCACCACAATCTAGAACTCATGTACCCATAATTCTTGCACAAATGGTGCTGAAAGAAACTCAGATTTTCAGAGAGATTTGTGATTCTCTGAAAGTTTATAAGCCAACACTGAAAAAGAGAAATTGTTATAATTGCATTTCTCTTTCAAGGAATCAGAACCAGAAGAAGAACTTTCAGCTAATTTCCTCAGAGGCAAAACTGGACTACAGAATAGAATAGCCTGTTCTTGTTCAGCCTATTAGGGAAGTTTCAGTTGCTACTTTTATCAGTAGCTGAGACTCAAATCATAAAAACCCGGAGTGTAACTGAATAAGTGCCTACCTGCAGGAGGTACCACACAAAGACTTTTATGTCACAACTATTGAGTAGAAAACAGATGAGGCCAAAGAAAGCTCAGAATAGAAGATATGGAATCACCTTTGCTGCATGCTCATTGTCAAACAGCCATTTACATGTCAGTTAAGAATTTTTAAACTTCATTCTGAATATTGTCCTCAAATCTGGAGTATCATTTTTTTTTTTTTAGAAAAAAAATTAAAAAGAAATGTCCATCTTCCCTACCTCTACTTCTCAATATGAACCATTTCTTCAAACTCTGCCAAACGTTCCACTCTTTTCTCTAATGGAGCCTATTCCCACTCACAGTCAGGCTGCTGGCAGAAAACTCATGGTATATTTAAGGAGCAATTTGAGAAGAATTTAACAAAGTTTCTAGGAAACGCTACAAGGAACAATGCAATACTCCTGAGCTACTAAGAGAGCAGTTACCAGGACCTGGAGAGGAGAGAAAGCTGTGTGTAGTGGCCTGCTGACTATATTAAAACCTTGATAAAGGAAAGGAACTAATTTGCGGCGACCCTGCAAGAAGGGAACTGGGATAGAAATATCCCAGACTCCCTCTCCTCTTTGACCTCGTGACACCCTGCTAAAGGCAGCTGCTAGAAGTCAGAGTTCAAGGAAGTCCATTAATCTTGTCCATAAAGGTCAGCTTTTCTGGCACACACTAGGATAGAGAAGGGTAAAGAGGGAGGGATCTAGAGAGATAAGTGGAAGATATTCGGCACACCTGTTACTGGCGCTTTTACTCCTGTTGGGTTTATCACTTAGAATGCCCTCATTTCAACTGTCATATAATCCTCTGGTTTGGTCTCGGATTCAGGGTTTGACCTACTTTTAAACACAGAAATGCTTCTCTCCTCAGCTTTTTTATCTGTATCACTCACATTAACCCTTAATTATACACATCCTTTACTGTCACTTATATATTTCATATGTAAATAAGTTTTTCTTACATTGTAAGCTCTGTGGACCAGAATTTATGACTTGCACTTCTTTTTCCATTTCCACAACACCTAACAGTGTTCAGCACTGACCAGTTGAAGCAAATTGTAATCTTCTTCATTCCTTCTCTCATTTTATCCCCACCCCCTTCCTGGCCCAGAAGAGGCTATACCTTCACATATTATTTGGGTACTTGAGGGAAAAAAATCATTTAAAATCGGTATGAGAAATTACAAGAGATCTAGATATTAGGATATTTAAACAGATGTGTCAGTAAGGGCATCCCTGAAGCTAGGCAGTGGAGCATGCTGGTTGAACCTCTGCTTCTACATGCGGACACCTGCAACTCTTTACCTGAGGGTTTTTTTCTATGTGCCTGACCAGCCGAAAGGCAAGGGAGGCTAGAAATGCTGGGAAGTTTGTCATCTCCCCTCTCCCCACAAGCAGCTCTCAAATATTGACTGAAGGGAGTTGGTGACTAAAAATCACAGTGACCTCACCTACCTGGTTAGGGGCAAGTCTTCTGCACAGTTTTGTAGACTTCCTCAGGGCATTGAGCCCAGTTGCCCACAGGGGGCATCTGTATGCTAATGAACCCTTAATTAGCTTCCTTCCCTTTCTCTCTCTGCTGCCAGTGCTGCTTGGAATTGCCTCTCAAATGGAAGACTGACTTCAATTCTCAGGTTTACTTCTAGGGTCAAATGATATGATACCATCAGTGATATTTAACCCACTGGTGGCGGGAATATACAAAGATCTGCTTTGCTTGATATAACGTCTCTGATATTTTCCCCTTTCTTTGCTTTCACAATAACTAAATATATTTCTGATCCACCTAAGAAAAATTATAAAGACAATTTTAAAAACTAAAGATAAATGTTAATGTTGTTTTATCTTATAAAAGCAACATATGCTTACGGTTGAAATGTGAGAAAATAAAAATAACATTACTGTTTTAAAACAGCAACTGTTAATATCCTGCTTTGTATTATTTTGAACCATTTTCTTTACATGAGTTAATGAGTTAAAAAATTGCTTTTGCTTCCCCCTCCCACTCAAAACATATGCTGAATAACTTGCCAAGTTAAAAAATATTTACATTAACAACATTTAAAAATGATTGCAGAATGTTTCACTATATGGACTTAGTACTACTGTTTCTTTAATCAAGAATTCATTTTTAGTTATTTTAAGTTTTTCAGTTTTCAACACAAAATTACTAGGTTGTATAACTTGTAGCTAAGTCATCAAGATATTTTGCAAAAAGTGGAATAACTACATCAAGGGCACATAAATTCAAAAGATTTCTATTATCTTACCTAAGTGGCCCCTAGGAAGGTTTATGCTTCTACCAGCAACATATGATTTTCTTTCTCTTTGCCCATGCTTTATTCTATTTCTTTGATTAATAAGGATGAACTTTTTAATATTTCCATTATTCATTCTTTTCCTTTTTTTCTTACTAAAATGACTTTTATTTGTATTTTCTACAAAAATAAAGTGACAAATTCATGGCACATGGTAATTTGGTCAGACATGAAAGAAGTTTATGAACTCAGTAAATGCTATTTTGTAAAGGGTCTTCTGTCACAATTTCGAGACAGGCCATTCAGCAAAATCCAATACTATTACTTCAATACTTTATAAATAGAATTTTTTTCTACTTCCCGGGGCATATGGACCCACTCATGTTCTCCATATTTAGAATCGAAGGTTCCTTTCTGAAGAGATCTTAATTTTAAGGTAAAATGTGGTCCAAGTTCCTAAATTCCCACTTTCTTTTCACTCTTGAGTATGTATCTGTGAAATCTGAAGAAGGTATAATCTCGTTGATTGTGAAATGTGGCAACCTGCCTTCTAATGAATTGAGGATTATTGGGAAAGATAGGTGCAAACATCTGTCCAATAGAATGACCCAACCGTGTTGTAAAATTATTCAGAATTATTTCAGGTATGTGTTCTGTGGAGTCTTTGCCTCTTAATTTCCTACACAGACAAACATTATTCATTTTAAAATAAGTAGTCGGGCCACTTGGTAAGTGACTCAAAATTAATCCATTTGGTGTTTTACGATCTTCATTAATAACAATCAGATCTGTGAAGTCTCTGGCAATACACTGTGAAATAATCTTTTTCAGAGCTAGTCCTCTTCTGTAATAAATATGTGAGTTTGGTATAACTGTAGATAGCTGTTTACAGAGTCGTACTGTTCTCCCATGAGGTCTATCTGATGTTATGATGAGAATATTGGGAGAAGTCTGTTGAAGTAAGAAGCAAATACATCGTAGCTTCATCATAAGCAACCTTTTCATCATTAGGGTCTACTGTGGCTTCATCATGCACTTGCTGGTTGTCAGTGGTCTTGGGTATAGGCTTTGGTGGAGCCTTGGAACCAGGAGCCTCTCTCTCAAGTTTTTTCTTAGCTGCCAACTTTTCCTTTCTCTGCTGCTGTTTCCACCGCGTAAACATTAAGTGTGGCCCAAGTGTCTGCCACTGCTTGTTCTTAATCTCCAAAATGCTGAAGCCTGGAGGAAAGGCAGTACTTTAGGGGGCTAGACCCCGCTTTCCGTCGCCCCATCCTCAGCAACTGCAGCCTTCTGAAGTTCTTCGGTAGCAGTTTTGTGTTTCAGGCCTTTATTTCGTGCTGCTGTTCTTCTTCTCACATTCTCCATAGTGTCTTCCTTTTTAAAAATGAACTGTATTGTTTCTGTACATAATGGCAGTTGTAGGAAGACAAGTCTGCTGTAATATTAGCTGAAGGTCATGCTGCTATTGCTTTGTTATTCAGCTGGTTACTCCTCCAAGAACAGGCCTAAGAGAGGCCTCTGACTGCTCCTTACTTCAAATAGCTAATTCACACTTAAGTTTAACCTTGACCCCTGTACCAATGACTCACACATCGGTCTTTCCAGTAAGCTACTGGAACTCTCCATTGGCTCTCCTGTCAATATTGAATTTTGGCATGTTGGGTCCTGACTTCCAATCTGTTACTATACCCAACTTCCTTAGTGCCACCCAAATTCTCTTGGCTTCCAAAATTTGAAGTAGTCGAACTTCTTTTTAATCTTTTCTTTCTTTGTACCCAAATTCAATCAAACATAATTATACAGTTCTCACAGATTTTCTGCTAATGCTTTATCTCTACAACGATGACTCTATTTTAAACCTATCTCATTCTGTTAGAATGACTTCTCCCAATTGAGAGCTTATAGAGTTTTAAACATACAATTTAAAAAGTTTTTTCAAAATAATTAAACTTATATAGCACTTAATGACATATGTATGTATATGTAATGTAGAAAGGATAACTAAATAAAACGGTGTACTTGCTTCTGTGGGATCCTTTCAAACAAACACATCCCTCCTTCTCTCTCTCACAGAGGTAAACACTATCCTGAATGTAATGTTTATTATTCCCATATATTTCTTTGTACTTTTACCCTATTTGCATTTATTTTGCATGTTTTCGAACTTTAAATGAATAATATCATATTACATGTATTTTTCTGCAACTTGTTTTTCTTGCTCAACATTGAATTTGTGATTTGTCTCACTGATGTATTTGGCTGTGCTTTATTCATTTTTTACTGCTGTGTAGTAGTACTGCACTGCGTGCATATACCCTAATTTACTCGTCTATCCTATTGATGGATATTGAGCTATTTCCAATATTTTCTAATATAGGCAACACTGCTATGAACTCTTGTGACATGTACAAGTTTACATATCAAATGCAAGAGTTTCTTCAGAAGTGGAATTGCTGCTTCCACAGTATTCATGACTTTGATGTCACTAGATACTGCCACATTGTCTTCCAAGCTGGTTATATCAATTTATGATTTTAAGAAAAGTTTCTGAGGATTTCACTTGTACCAAATTCTGGCCAACTCTTAGTTTTGCCAGACTTTAATTTTTGCCAACCTGGTAGATATAAAATAAATCTCTTGGTTTTAATTTGCATGTATCTAGTTTTGAGTGAAGTTTTAATGTTTCTTATATTTATTACCAATTCAGATATACTTTTCTGCAAATTTCCTGTTTAATTTTTTCTTAATTTTTCTATTGGATTTTTGTGTTTTTTTTTCTGATTAGTTTTTTAGAAGTAATTTTTGTATTCTAAATAGTAATTCTCTGTTCATTATATAAGTTTTGAATTTCTTCTTCTACTTTATCCTTATCTTCTTACTTTTTGATGGTTTCTTTTGAAAATCAGAAATTCTTAATTAGAATATAATAATATAATGTCAATAATATAATATCAATTTTACCTAATGAGTTGAACTTTTTATATCTTCTTTAAGAAACTCTTTCCTATTCCTGAGACATAAAGATATTTTTAAAAATCTTTTCAGACTTATCTTTCATATTTAAATCCTTAGTCTGCCTAAATTTATTATTATAAATAACATTTTTATCATGTTTCAATTTATGCCTGCATCATAGCCAGCCTGTAGGAGATACTCAATATTTTCCACCTCTTTTTTTATTCTCTGATTTATTATTTTAAGTAAATGTTTTTTTTAAATGCTTATTTCAAGCTAAATGTATTTTTTAGAACCACTCCACAATGCATTCTTTGTCATTTTTAGATGTTGCATAAACTACCAAAAACACTGGCAAGCCAACAATTTGCCGCAATCAGTATTTAATTCTTGGATGAATCACTAGATTTAGAGTGAGATAAGCTCTGAGTCCATATAGTAGATGTAGAGATATTTGTACATATTTGACCTGCTAGATGAAGAAAATACAAAAGTATCCCCGTGTTATCCTTTGAGATGAATTGGATATGCTATGCCTTTGTGGGAGGAAAAAGCATGGTTGTTATCATTTAATTATCTATCACAATCTCTAACTATAGCAAGTCAAGCATTAAAAATTATGATCTATACTTCATATTGTTTATTTAAATATGACCTCATTGATTGAATATGGAAATGTATTATAAATTACAGAGTCTCTCTCTCTTCAGGTTTTTCAAGCCCTACCAGTTCCTAATGTACCCCCCAGGAGCAAGCCATGCCTATTCAATGACTTGGCACCAGAAATTAGGCCAAAACTTTTAGTCTTTGGGATAGGCATGTTGGGAGGAAGAGAAGGCACTGCGGTAATATGTAGATGTAAAACGCTTGGAGCTCCCTCTGCTGGAACATGTTGTTAAAGGAGCAGAAGTGAAGGAAGTGCTTTATCTCAGCAGGGAAAAAATGGAAACGAAAGGAAACAAATGACTTTCTCTAAATTAGCTTTGACACTGGGTTAAAGGGGAGGTTTAAAACACCAGTAGTCTTTCTTCTAGAGTTTTATGTAGAATTTTTCATATTTTTTTTTACTTTAGGAATTTGCCTTATAAAAGGGAAAAGCATGAACTTGATTTGTTAATTGACACCTTGCAGGAGCAGCCTTACTGAAGAACACAACCTCATTTTAGAATACTGATGACTGAAAATTTATTTATATCCTAGACTTTTATTCACTATATAATTTTTGGAAAGTCATTTAATTTCTCTGTACTGTGTCTCTCTAATTTTAAAGTGAAGATGACAATAACAGTTCCAGACTCTTTGATAATGGGATGGTAAACAAGAAGGCAACAGATGTGAAACAAACGTCCAAAGTGCCACATACACTCGTGGTTAAAATCTCAGAACTGGCTGGTAGCCATGTTCCCAAATTGACAGAGTGTTGAGTCCTCGGCACTGAGTCGCCCTGTTGACACAGTAATGAATAAAGCATGTTCCTTACCCTCCCAGAACTCACAGTTTAGCAACCTACTGGGAAAAGAATTATAATAACACAAACAATAACAATAAAACATGGCAAATCCTACAAGAGGATAATGTTTGGGAAGATTATGCAGAAATCATTTTCTGGATAATCAGAAAAGTCTTCAAAGAAAAGTTATATTTGAGCTTGGACTTGAACAGTAAGGTACTTTCTTTCTTAAAATTGTTTATTTAGCTATTCTAAGTAGAAACTCTCTTCCAAAAATGTTTTTAAAAAACATAATAATTAGGAGAACAGAAAGTTAGCCTAGTTCTAGTTTATTTCATTGAAAGTCTTAACAAACAACATATTGACGCAACCATTGGTTAAACAAACAAATCATTTGACAGAAAAATACATCAGCATCGTGGGCATGAAGAAAATGTTGGCTGATATACAGGGAGAAATTAATGGAGTGATAGATTATAAATTATATATTTATCATTTATAACCTTCTGAAAATAATGTTAGATTTGATAGCTCTTGTTGGTATATTGAAGATAATAATACAAATCTAACATTGATAATGATAATAAGTTCTGCTTTTGCTCTCCATTCAAAAAAAAAAAAAAACCTGTATCCTGTTAATACCTTTTTGGTCCTTGGATGCTAAGCATTACATCTTATAGCCCATGCACTTAATTTAGCCCTTGCTGATTTCTCAATGAGCATATTCTTAGAGCAGGAAAAAAAAAATTCATATCTATAATTGCTTATATTAGAAAAGAAGAAAGATCTTAAATCAGTAACTTAATTGTATACCTTAAGAGACTAGAAAACAAAGAAAAAATTAAATTGATAGCAAGCAGAGGGAAAGAAATAATAAATTAATAGAATTATATGAAATAGAGAATATAAAAACAAAAGAGAAAATGACAACAAAATTACAAACCTTAAGCAAGACTGGCCAAGAACAAAAAAAGGAAGACTTAAATTATGAAAGTCACAAATGAAAGCAGGGACATTACTATCATGTAAATGGCCAATAAGGCCATGGATAGATGCTTAACCTCATTAGTCATTAGCAAAATGGCAAATCAAAACCACAGTGTGATACCACTTCATGCTCTCTAGGCTGGCTATAATCAAAAAGACAAACAATAACAAATGTTAATGAGAATATGGAGAAATTGGACCCCTCATACATTGCTGGTGGGAATATAAAAGGGTATTACAACCTTGGAAAACAGTTTGCAGTTCCTCAAAAGTTAAAATTAGAGTTATCACATGACATAGCAATTCTACTCCTTGGTATTTACCCAAGAGAATTGAAAACTATGTTTATACGAAAACTTATTTATAAACATTCATAGCAGCATTATTTTAATAGCCCTAAAGTGAAAACAACCCAAACATTCATCAACTGGTGAATGGGTAAACAAAATGTGGTATGTCCATACAAGGAATATTATTTAGCCATAAAAAAAAAAAATGAAGTACTGATATAGGCTACAACATGGATGAACCTCAAAAATATTACCTAAGTGAAAGAAATCAGACACAAAAGACCACATATTCTATTATTCTATTTACATGTAATTTCCAGAACAAGCACATTTATAGAGACCAAAAGTAGATTAGTGGTTGCCAGGGAGTGGGAGTGACTGATAATACGTATGAAGTTCTTTGTGCAGTGGTGAAAATGCTCCAGAATTAGAGAGTGGTGATTATTGCACAACTTTGTGAATGTTTCAAAGCCACTGAAATGTGCATTTAAAAATTTAAACTAAAAAAAAAAAAGAATCATAGCCTCGACAACATTTTAAAGCTTCGAAGGTAGGTAATCATACCTAACACTTTACAACACTAGTGACTATTAGTGTTTAAAATCTATTCCAGATACTAACTCATTTAGTTCTCATTAATGGCCTATGATATAGTTTTAATATGATCTCCACTTTTTATGTTTGTGTTTAGGAAGAAACACAAATTCTAAGAGGTTAAGTAACTTGCCTAAGTTTGCTCAATAAGAAAGGGAAAGAGTTGAAATTCAAACCTAAGCAGTCTGACATGGAAGGCCATTCAAACAGTGCTTTATTTGGCTTGTCATTGTGACTATGCAACAGAATACTAAAGAAACTTGTAAATAGAAAATAACTTTATAAAAAAATAATTCATGGCAACAAAAATTTTGTGGCTTCTAGAGGATATTGGAAAATGTAATCTTTTAAAATAGAATAATAAAACAATTTTTATTATTAATTATCCTGAGTTAGAAAAGTCTCTTTTCTGGCACATACATATCAGCTGTTATTGACAGCATGCGAATCCCAAAGCTTCCACATTAATTCTCTTTGAAAGGTATATTTTATTAAATTTTTGAGTTCTATTTGTAACACTCAATAGAATGAGAAATATTCACTTTATTTTGAAGTGGAAGTTGGAAAAAACAGGATGGGGCATTTGGCTCTCATAATTAACAAGGGCTGAGTTTCTTTTAATGCTGCCAACTCAAGCAGACTCAGTGAGGCTTGTGCTGCAAGCTGCTGTTAACAGTGGGATTCAGTTCACACTGGCTAGTCTGGCCAAGGTCCACTTTGTCTCTGCACAGAGGGGAGCACTTAAGAGAAAGTAAGAGCTTATTATCTCTCATGCCAAGATTAATCTGCTGTATGTTCACTCATATTCATTATAAAGAACCCCTAAAAGAAGGTTGTCTCTTGTCCCAAAGAGAACTATTTGTTAGAAAACGTCTATACTCAATGTAATCATTGATTATCTTGAAAAACAGGAAACTCTTCATGTGAAATCATAAATGAGGGACACGAGATTAAGGGCAGTGCCTAAGTGCTGGAGATGGCAATGAGTCTGACTGTTGCCACTCTTGCCCACTATAACCCACAGTAGCCAAATGAGAATGAAGCTAGAAAACAATTGAAATCACAATATTTTACTTTCTTAATGCCCTTAAAACCCAAATTTCTTACAATGGCCTATAAAACCCTACAAAATCTAGCTCCTGGCTGCATATCTGACCCTCTCTCTCCTACTTTTAGTTTCTTTAACAACAAATTGCAGAGAAGCAAAGAGTTTCAGGAAGACCTATAAGTTTCAAGAAACTTAAGAGACCTAAAAAGCACATGCAACATGTAAATTCTGGTTGGATTCTGAATCGAAGAAGATAGCCATAAAAAAATTTTGAGGCTATCAGAGTCACTTGAACAAGAATTGGGTGTTTGTATTAAGAATTGTTCATTTTTCACGAGTAATAATGGCATTGTAATCATGTTTTTTAAAAAGAGCCCTTATCTTTTAAGGATACATACTAAAATTCAGGTGAAATAATATATCTGAGATTGGTTTCAAAATAATCTAATGAGTAGGGGAGGAGTGTGGAGGTATAAAGAAAACAAGATCAGCTATGAGGAGATAATTATTGAAGATGGAGTTTATTATGTAATTCTTTCTACTTTACCTAGGTTCCTTGACTTTTTTGCTCACTTGCTACTACTAGTTCTCTCCAAACCCAAGACACTATCATTTTTCTCTTAATTTATTCTAAAGCCGTATAAGACCCTGTCAATTGGGATTACCACAAATTTCCACTTGATCACTTTCGTGCCTTCTTAAATTATTCTCACCTTCTCCATTGTGGTTCTCTAAAATGTCTCCTCATTTTCAGGCCCTCAGATGCTGTGACTCCCCTACTCCAACAGAAGATGTCAACTTCTTCTTTACCTTTGAAGGCTTAGATCATCTCCCATGAAATCTCTTGCCTCTTTGCCTTCTAAAAATCTCTCTTTTACCATAACTCTCTTGAAATTTACCATGTTTAATTCTTGGATAAGTTTTACTTTGGATCTTTTTTATTTGATTCCTTGTCCATTTTAAACGTAATTCAAATAAAATCAGTCCAAAATTCAAGGATAAAATGTATATGTCATAAAAATTATTTTAATATACTTATATATGCAAACACGTATCAAAGATCATAAAACCATGTGTTTTTGTAGTAAACATTGAGGATAGTCACAGGAGTCTCCCAAAAGAAGAAAACATTTGGGTAACTGCATCTGGAAAAACTCTCTAAGAGAACAAAATCAGATTACACAAAGAAGAAGGACCTTTAAATTTAAACTTTATTGCTTCCATATTGATTTAATTCTTTAACTCTTATTTAGCAATCCTGTTTCAAAGTTGCTATTTTCAAGTTGGTATTTTAAGATTTCTGTAAGCGTCTGAACAGCAGGTTTGTTTTTTTTTGTTTGTTTGTTTTTTGTTTTCCTACTAAAAGGAGAAGAAAGTAAGGCTGAGATTTATGTTCATCTTTTTATCACCAATGCTTGGCACATAATAGATTATCCAAAAGTATTAGCTGGATTAATTAATATGTGACCAACTTAAATGTTTACCACCTTTTTCCTTTATTCATTTAATGAATATTTATCAACAGTCTATCAAGTGCTAATGAAAGGTCATCATATGACCCCCAGGGAAAGTGTTGGAGCCAGAGGGAAATTTACATTTTAAGGTCCAGGAGTGTGAAGAAACTTGGTGTGTAAGACAGAAAAAAAGCAAGTTTGGCTAGAATGTAGTGACAGAGTGGGAGAGAAATAGAGAAGATGAGATATGCAGCAATGGGCTATATCTTGTAGGAGTTTATAGGCCATTATAAGGACTTTGTGTTTTAACCTCAGTGGGAAGCCATTAGAAAAGCAAAATGTTATGATATGATTTTTTTTCCCAGCCTTATTTTCATTCTCACTACTGTGAGACAATGGATTGTAGTGGGGCAAGAGTGGAAACAGGCAGAGTTCTTGCTGTTTCCAGTGCTTAGGCACTGCCCTTAACCTTGTGTCCTGTTCTGACTTCACATGGTGTCTTTTCTGTGCTCAAGATAAACTTGCGTCAGAGAAGACTATAACATAGGGGAGTTAAGAATGCTTAACCGTATGTAACACCAATGTCGGGGTGAAAGAAAACCCAGGAAGAGGAAGGAAGAGGTAAAATATAAAGCAAATATTATATCTTTTCCCATTAATCTTTAATCTGATTGGATCTCTTATGAATCAAGTTAATTCCTTCAATAAATCTTAAGAACAGTTCCAAATATAATTATGAAGAGTTTCCTTGGCTCACTGGTGACTGCGACAAAGTCCCACTCCCTACACTGTTAAATTCAAGCTCCCATTTGTACTTAGTATTTATTGGGTCATAGCCTACTGTGTTGAAAACTGGCAAGGTCTTTGATAAAATGTGATAGTGGCTGTGCGTGTAAACTAAAAGTCTTAAGTTAAAAAAACATGCTAAAGTTTTATAGGACAAGAGAAAATTTTTCTAGAAGTAGCGAAAATTCAGAACAATTTAAAGAATAGTACTATGAGAACTTATTTAATTTAGTAATAATATTTCAGTTAATATTAATAAATATTCAGAGTATTCTGTTGGATACAATTGTAGAATCAAATATTTGATAAATATACAATGGATTATAAATGAAATCTATTTTGACATTTTATATTTATAATTATGAATCAATGAACAATAAACATGATAAAATAATAATAAGAGAACTTCAAATATTTTGCAAGAGTTTTTTGTTAAAAAAAATTATTGGCAAAGATTTAAACGAAATGATAATGCCTGTGTTCACAAAAGTGTAGGAAAAAAACAAACGCTCAGATATAATGGAATACCATGCAATGACTAAAAAGAGTAAAGCAAATCCATATATAATGACGTGAAATTATGCCCACAATCTATTTTTGAACTGAAAAATGCAGTGCCAGGATGTCATCTTATGTTTGTAGAAATAATAATGAATGAGTACGTATTTGGATTTGCATGGACAATGGTATTTCTCAATGAGGCCTATCCCCTGGACTTCTTGTTTAAAATTGCATCCCAGACAGCTTGCATTCCTAACCCCCTCTTGCTCTGTCTTACTTGTTTTTTCTGTAGCACTTAGCATCTTCTAACATACCACATAATTTAAATATATATTATTAGTTGACTTTTTCCCTCTAGAATCTAAACTTTATGAGAATAGTTTATTTGTCTATTTTGTTCATAGATTTTCCAAGAGTCTAGGTAGAACATTGCCTGGCACATAGTAGGTACTCAATAAAGATCTATTGAATAATGAATGAATGGAAACATTCTAGGGAAATAAGATTAAGGGAAGGAGTGGCTTTTATTATGTACTTTATAATTTTTTTTATTGCTAGAATTTTTTTATGACTATGTTTTACCTTTGTTATTTAAGATTATATGTAACAGAACTACAAATTCTGTATTTGGTTTTGAAAAGATGTTTATAAAATTATAGTATCACTGATCCTTGAGTTATTATAACCCTAGTTTTCTTAAGAAAATAAAGGATGTGTTCAGTCTGAGTCACAGCCATCATTAAGAACCTTGCCTAAGGCCAAACACGACTAATTACAGAAGTGTAGACCCATGTTTTAGTTGTGTAAACAAAAAATTAACTAAGTTCTAAATCTCTTTCTCCTATAAAAACATCCATTGATTTACAACTTTCTCCCTTGTTCAACTGTTAACTCCTTGAGTGAAAGAGTTGAATCTTACTTAATTTTAGAGTTCTCTAGGCTTAGCTCAAATCTCAAACCTTTCATGAAAATTCCCTGCCTATTCTTTAAGTAATCTTTCATTCTTTACACATGTATGGTGAACAGAGAGTACAAATTTTCTTGAATAATCCAGATTTAAAATTCTTGGACCATTTTTCTTTCATAAAATCTCGATGTCTTAGCAATTCCATAATTCAGTATCCAAGCTACATCTCCTATATATCTCTGTAGCTCCGAGAAAGGGCACAAACATATTTAATAAGTTTTAAAAACAGGAGACAGCATGACAGCTTGGAAAGAGTGTAATCTTTGAAGTAAGACCTCTGGAACCCTAAACTTCTTTTACTAACAGCGTCACCTTGAATAACCTCTCTGAGTATCTGTTTTGTATAAAACTAGGAATTGTAAAACCTAATCTGAGGCAAAGTTGTGAGAGCTAAATGAAATAATGTATATAAACGACCTACTAGAGTGTCTATGTAGCACACAGAAAATGCTTAATCAGTGGCATCTTTTACTATTTATCAAGAAACAGTACTAGATGTATGGTAGTTTACTCCTGTATGCATCACTCAGTTCTTATTTCTGTCCTGTTCTTTACTTTTCCTATCTGTGCATTTTTTTCCCTGTAAACCAGGATGTAAACTGCTTAAAGGAAGCTTAAATTTTTAAATAATATTGTTTATTATACCTAGAACAATGATGGGCATAATAAATGATTGCTGATGGAACAAAGCAAAACAATGTTTGGCTTCTGAGTTTGGGCATCTAGCACTAATATGGAATCATTAACATGAACAATGTCTGTGGAACATCAACAGGTATGTGGTTTTTTAACTAGAGTTATTAAACACATAATTATTGAATGCCATCTATGTGCCAAACTCTGTTCTAGGCACAAGAAAAGAGTGAATATTAAAAAGAAGAAAATTTTCAAATACTGGTTAATACCATGAGATTAATTGTATACATACTTTTCCTCTTATTTTTGTTCATGTAAATGGTAGCACTTTCATCTGTTTGCTGCAGTTCTGTCATGTTTTGTATTAAGACCAATTCACTTGACATTGTATGTGCTTGGCATGAAAAACAGGATAAGAATTTTGTTTTCAAAAGGGGCATAGTTAACTGTTAGACTCTTTGCCAAAGCAATTTCCCTTCCCTTCCTTTCACCCCCGCAAAGAGACAATTGGTTACATTCTAAGCAGATGCTTGCTCAGAGAGTGGGCAGCAAGCCGTGGGCAGCCTGCTTGCTTAATGTTAAGCTAGATCTTTGTGTGTTTTATTATATTAATTAGTGTATTGGCAAGGTCGAATGGGATTTTTAAACCAGCAGGGGTTTTGCTGATCCCTTAATTTGCAGTTTGTAACGGCTCTTTTGTTTTTGTTTTTGTTTAATTCTTACACTCATTAAACATTTCAATCTAGCATGAGCTGTAACTCCCTGTAATGCTAGAGTTTTAGGGAGTGATGTATAAAGATGGATGGAGGCTATGGTGAGAAGGGCAAAGTGCACTTCCTGTTTGGTACTGGTTGAAAGTGGACAGCTACCTTTATTTTATGCACATTATCATTTAACTGTAGGATTGAGCTCTGAGAGAAATGATGCCATGTTGTATGTGCTTTTTAGTGATGTGTAGAAAAATTCTTCACTCTTTCATTCAAGCTTTAGATTATGCAAGTAAAAACCACCTGATTTAGACATTCTAGGCTGATGAAGAGAAGACTGGAGGAAATGCATCAGGAAGGGATGTATTTGTGGATTTGTTTAATTAAATGTTGAGGGAGATTTTCCTGGTGCTGGTGAATTAACTATTTATCTCACCATTGTTTGAGGACAAAGACCTCATCTAATCCTCACCATACCCATCATAGTTAATAAAATTCAGTTCAGTCCAATTTAATGCTTCATTCTTAAATTCTATATAAGTCTTATTTCTTTCTCTTCTCCCAATTGAGGCTTAAGCTATGGCTTTGAGGGGAAAACCACATGGTCAGCTCTCATAGCCCTATGTCCAGCACCTATAAAATAGAGGAAATTGTTTATTACTTAAAAATAGATTTTGTTGAATATTAAAAATTTTAACTAGAGTCTTGGTAGGGGGTGGGAGAGAAATGTAAAGGAGTTCTTGCTAAGGAAAATTTGAGAATGAAGCAGTGAATTAAGGAATAGATACCTTATAGTTAATATGGCAGTATAATATATGTCATTTTAGGTTAGGTTTCTTTTATATTTTCTTAAATATATTTTGATAAATTCCCAATGGAACAGGTAAAGTTCATGTACAAAGATTATAACCAAACAAGCTCTTCCAAAGTGAATGGAGCTTTTACTTTTCAAAAGTTCTTCTTCTTTTTTTTTTTTTTTACTCCATTTGTGACTGTCAAAGAGGGAATAAAATGACATGGCAATCCTGTCTTCCTTCCCCACCATGAGACCATGGTAGTTGCTTGGGAACCATTTGAGTCCTAAAAATAAATAAATAAATAATTTAGAAAGAAAGATATGACTATGGAGTCATTATTAAAATCACTTACTATAAAATAGCCAAGTTATAAATAAGCACACAGAATGGCTTCTAAATTGTAAGTTAATCCATCTAGAAAAAACATCAGGCAATGTATCTAAAATTAATGTATTATACAGTTTCTTTTTGCTTTCTCTTTTCTTTTCTTTTTCAGAGGAAATGATGCTTGAAAGTGTACATGGCATATTTTTGAAGTGTTCTGTTCATTCACTGATAATGAAAAGTAGGGGGAAACAAAATAAGAAATGTGTGAAAAAGTTGAAAACCACATGATATCACTTATATGTGGGATATAAACCTAAAAGCAACAAATGAACAGGACGAACAGAGACTCATGTACATGAACAATAGATTAGTGGTTACCAGAGGGTAGGGGGAAGGGGGTAGGGGAGAGGTAGATGGGATAAAAGGGGTCAAATATGTGGTGACAGAAAGAAATCTAACTATGGGAAGTGAACACACAGTGTAAATATGTGTATGTCTTACTGTTAAAGTATACAGCTGAAACTTATTAGATTTCTTTAACCAATGTCACCATAAAAAAAAAAATTAAAAAAAAGAAAATGTCTATAAATGAAAAAATTGAAGGAATGCATTGCTGATCACAAATTCTGGATAAAATATAGCAAAATTATACCATGTCTTCACATAAAAAAAAAAAAAGAAAATGAGAAAATAGTTTCTGAAAAGTGTAATTATTTTGGAAAAGTCAGCAATGTTAAGTGTTTTGAAGAATATTTGTATAAGGTGTTGGTAAAGTGTTTGTATATGTGGGTATTTTTTTTTTTTTTTGAGACATGGTTTGCCATAGGTAAGACATATTGATGACAATTTATACCTTAAAAGGATGTTTGTATTATAGTTTGGTTTAGAAGCTTTTCTTTAAATTTTATTATGTAGTATTTATTCTGGTTGGGCATTCATCAAAGACTCGATTATAAAAGGTTAGTCATTGAGCATCCAAGTGGCTTATCATCTTATAGAGGAAGAATTTTATCTTTAACGTAACATGTGGCTTCTGTTGTTCCTTAAACTCTTCCTTTAATAATACTTGTAAGAAAATAACCCATCTCAGAAGTGATATAGAATGGCACAGACTTATGAGCAAAACAGTGATCCTTGGAGTCAGATAAACTTGGATTTGAGTACAGGCTCCACAACCTACTGGCTGTGCCACTCTGAATAAGTTATTTGACCTCTTTTAAGCTAAGTTTTCTAATCTATCAAATGGGAATTATAGTGGTACTTATGTTGTGGTGTGGAGCATAGGACACACTGCACATAAAAGTGCTAGCATGTGCATTGCCAGGTATATAGTAACACCACAAGGGGGTAACTATAATTATTTCTTCAAAGATTGCCTTTTATAAAAATAGATCTCTGTCTCTTCAAGATACAAAGATAGATACATCTTTGCCCTGTATACAATGTGTTCTCACTGAAAGTTCATATATCATTAAACTGAATGAAAATCATAGGTTAAGAATCAGATCCAAATTCTTATAAATGGGTAAAGAATAATGCTTTCCAACTTTCAAAAGAACAATAGAAATTAGTGAGAAGAATCTGAAAAGAAAAACAAAAACATACCAAAATAAACTGCTGGGTGGAAAAAATCAACATGTCATAGCATCCTGTAAAAGAGCACACAACCTTTGTCATCAGCCTGCCTGGGTCAAATTCTATCTTTATTATCTACTAGTAATGTGATATTGGGCAAGTTACTTACCTCTCTGTGCCTGAGTTGTTTTAAAATGAGATAAATGAAAATACCAGAAAGAGTTGTTGAGATGATTCCCTGAGTGAATATTAATAAAATGCTTAGCACAGTGCCTGGCATATAGCGAAAGTTATATAGGTATTTGTTCAATAAACAAATATGACAGTTTTATTATTACCTCAAAACAAGTCCATATTTAGATTGTTAAGGTAACTTAATAGGAAGACACTCTCAGAAGAAATACCTGCAACATATACAAGACCCATTTTTGCATTTACACTATTTCTCCAAGTTTTTTCTTCTTTTTCTCTAAAGGGATATTTATTTTAATTTATTTAATTGTGAGAGATTTAGTCATTTATCTTTTAAAAGCTTTTTTGGTGTATGAACTTGGTTCGTTGGACACATAATTTGGTATCCAGCCTTAATGCTTCTACCAGCTTTTTTGCACTGGACCGAAAGGCCATAGGAAAGTTATGGAAGAACTGACCTTTGAGATATTTATTACTTCCTCTAGCACAGATGACCCGAGGGACCAATACAGAATATTCCAGTTCCAAGATCCGTAGTGGGCTCTGACCCGCTCTGCACTAGTATGCTTTCAAAATTGGAAGCTCTTCATTTTAGATGAGGCTGTAACCAATTTTTATTTTGAAGCAGAGAGCTTTTATTCTTGACAAAGATCTTATTGCTCATTAGCATCATGATTATGGGCTCTGAAGTGATGTTTAGAGAAAAGCATGTCTCCTGTTTTCCTTCTGGGAGCAGTTTACTAGATCTCAAAGCAGCTTATTTTTTTTTTTAACCATGAATTAATTCTAATTAAAAAATATTTTTACTTATTAAAACCCAATTTGTTTTCCTAACATCTAATTTTTTTATTTATTAATTACAGTTACTATACCCAAAACAATTTATACCTAATAACTATAAAACACAATCTCATTGACTGAGAAGAAAGTTTCTTGTACAAGCAGTCTTCTCTTTGCACAGTACTGTGGGACCATAAAAACAACTCCATGAGCTGAAACCATGCAAAGCAATCTTAATAATCAATAGGAAGAATTATAATTGTTTTGCGACCTTTTGTCAAAAAGTTAACAACTATCTTACTGTTGGTTATGAATGTATAAAGAAATGAAAAAATAATAAAACTAATATTTAGTACACTGTAATCTAAAATATTAGACACATTAAGTATTAAAATTTTTATTTGTAAAAAACTTATCACAAGTAGTTTCAATGGTGCTTGCCTTCTTATTGTATAACTTATGATACAGAGAGCATCTTTCCTATGCCTTGGCTAGTTCTCATACTCTTTTTCGAGTTTGGGTCAGTTTCCAGAATTTTATCCTTTGTAAAATCTCTCTGAGAGTTACTTTAATGTAAATATTTTTGCTGTTGTCATTTTCCCTGGGACATCTTCATCTTTTCTGTTACAACTACTTTCCTCATTTATGTTGATAAGTTTGCCTTTATTAAGTTCCTCTAGTTGCATATGTAATGTCAACAATTCCATGTGAGTTTTACAAATAGCATTATCACTTTTTGTTTCTTAGCTGTACTTTCATCTTTCTTGGCTAATTTCCTCTTTCAATGATCCATTTTTGTAAAATGTCACATGGGCTTGTCACTGGGAGACAAGAAGTCACCACGACTACATGCTTTGCTGTCTCTGTGTGAACTGAATTACAAATGTGCAGTGACCAGACTTTGAAAGGAGTGATGTGACTGGTCACTAACTATCATGTGCATCTGTTAATTTACATAGTGATTTGTGCACTAAAGAGCAAATAGTAAAGTTAATACTTATATAATCACTCAGTTACTATACCTTGGTAAAAGGGATTGGAACTGTGTGGTTGGGGGTGGTGCTATTTAACTAAATCCACAGTAACTGAATTTTATGCATATCAGAATCCTGCAAAGTGAAGAGTGACTGTATATAACTTGTGTGTTTTCTATAATATAAGTTGAGGAATGTTAAAGCAATGGTTCTCAACATACTTCTAAGGTGAGCATTCTAGAATACAATTTGATTACTTCACTCCTCTGTTAAAGATTCGTCAGTGACTTTCTGTACAAGATTGTGAAAACGACTACAATTCTTCACTCCTCCTTGTACCTGGGATCTCTTCGATGTGACTTTCTAACTCCTCTCGTCAAGAGGTGAAATCTATTTCCTCCCTCCTTGAACTTTGGTAAGCCTTGTGACTTGCTTTGGCCAACAGGATGCAGGAATGGTGTGCCAGTGCTTCATACACTTCCTCTCATTCTGTTGGGACCCTCTTCTCTGCTGTGGGAAGCAAACCTGCTTCAGTGTGATTGTCCCAGCAGAGGCCAGTTCCCAAATGACCCAACAGTTGACCATAGACACAAGAATGAACCTAACCAAGATCAGGAGAATTCTCCAGCTATACTTACCCTGAGTGCTGACCCTCAGAATCATGAGCTAAGTAAATAGCTTTGTTTTAAGTTCTTAAACTTTGGAGTGGTTTGTTATGTAGCAATATCTGCTATTCTTCCTAAGGCTTACAAGACCAATTCTGACCTTGAGGCCTTCCAGCCATGACCTGGATACTTCTAACAATGAGGAACTCCTTACCTTTAATAGTAACCTTCTCTACTTTTGTATAAGATGAAATTAAAAACAAAACAAAAACCAAATAATGTGGCTTTGATAATTAAAGTTACCAAATCTTCAAATAACACTGAGTATTGCAGAAAGTTATTTCTTTTTCTTTTCTCATTGGCTGAGCTGCCGCATTTCTTTCTTCCTTTTTTTAAAATTAAATTTATTGGGATAACATTGGTTAATACAATTATATAATTTTCAGGTGTACATTATAATTTGACATCT
>NW_011888806.1:9426718-9473644 GCF_000151845.1 Pteropus vampyrus | reverse complement strand
ATTTTCAATATTAGGCCCTTATCAGAGGCATTACTTGCAAATATATACGTCTCTTTACCTTGTCGACGATTTCTTTTGCTGAGCAGAAGCTTTTTAGTTTGATGTAGTCCCATTCATTTATTTTTGCTTTTACTTCCCTTGCCTTTGAGGTCAAATTCATAAAATCCTCTTTAAGTCCAAGATCCTTGAGTTTAGTTCCTAGGTTTTCTTCTATGCATTTTATTGTTTCAAGTCTTATATTCAATTCCTTAATCTATTTTGAATTAATTTTGGTGTATGGTGGTAGACAACAGTCTAATTTCATTCTTTTGCAGGTGGCTTTCCAATTTTCCCAGCACCATTTATCGAAGAGGCTTTTCTTTCTCCACTGTATGTTTTTGGCTTTTTTTTTTTTCGAAAATTATTTGCCCATATAAATATGGGTTTACTTCTGGACTCTTGATTCTGTTCCACTGGTCTGTGTGTCTGTTTTGCTGCCAATACCATGTCGTTTTGATTACTGTCGCTTTGTAGTATAATTTGAAGTCAGGCAGAGTGATGCCTCCAGCCTCATTCTTTTTTCTCGGGATGGCTTTGACAGTTTGGGGTCTTTTGTGCTTCCATACAAATCTGACGATTTTTTGTTCCATTTCTTAAAAAATGTCGACATATAGAGAGCCTTTTTCAAAATAAAAACCTCCTTTCTAATGCTCTTTCAAAATAATCCTTCCAAACACTGGGGAATGCTTAATACTTCTGCTCCCTTCTCTTTCTGTTGTGGATTTGGTCTTGCTTTGACTAGGAAGAACAACAATAGATGAAGCCTAGCCATACTTCACAGGCTGCTTCTCTAAGACCTATGATTTCTAGGTTTCACTTGAATTAAAAAAAGGTTAGATTAATAAGAAGTGAGGTCAGAGTCAACAGGTGGCCAGATTGTTAAGGATTTTACTCTAAGTGAGACATGAGGTCCAGGAAGAGGCAGGGAGAACATTAGGAGGCTGTTGCAATAATCCAAGTAAAGCAAAACAATGACTTGGACTAGGGTGTTAACAGGACAGTGGTGAGAAGTGGCTGAATTGTGGATGTGGTTAGAGTGAAGAGTGGATAGGATTTGCTGACAGTTTAGATATAAAGATGGATAGTCGATAACTCTAAGGATTTTAGTCTGAGAAGTCAGAAAGATGAAGTTATCATGTATTGTGTAGGGAAGACTATGAGAAGAGCAGGTTTGGGAAAAATATTGAGTTTGTTTTGGAAATGTTAATCTTGACATGTTTTTAAGACGTTATACGCATTATTTTATTGTCAAAATAATTTTGAAAGAGGTAATTGTTGTCAGTTTTGTTTTACAGGTGAGGAAACCAAAGCTCAGAGAAGTGAAGTAAGTTGCCCATACTCACACTCTAGTAAATGGCAGAACCAAATTAGAACCTGAGTCTTTTGGAATCCAAAATCGGGATTCATCTCACTACCAAATTGTGCTTACCTATTCCAACAGACTATTTTCACCTTATTCTCTATGACCTAGAATTTCTCCAAGTTGCTTTCTTTACAAATTCTTTTTAATAACTCCATCTCTGGCATCTGGTTCCTACCTACAGTCTGATGATTAAGCATATGTCTTTACGTGATGACTGTGCATGTCGGAGATTGCTAATAATTAAGTCTTCCCTGAGTTTCTAATGTGTACATGTCTGCCTAACTGGACACTCCATTCTCAGCAACCCTTACAGGTAGGTGTGACCATGTGACTAAATTATGGCTGAGCCATAGGAATAGAAGTGGTATGTCTGTGACTTCTAGGTCATATACTTAGATGGAAACTGCTGTCCCTCCACTTGCACTTTTCCACTTCCTTTGGGCTAGAACCAGGATATGCTGGAGTACAAGGGGTACACTCTAGGGTAAGGTGGAGCAACAAGATAGAAATAGTCTTGAGTCCCTAATAATACTGTAGAGCAGAGTTGGTCTCTTCTCCTGGACCACTAACAGCTTAGACTTTTAGAATGGGAGAGAAATAAACTTACTCTTTTGTGTAAGCCAGTATTAAAAGCACCTGAGCCACTGCCTTAGCCAAATATACCACAAATTAGTCATAATACACCACAGATTCCTAGAAGGCAGTATGGTACAGTGGTTAATACAGGTCCGTTGGACAAGGGGTCCAATCCTAGCTCCGCCATGCAGCAGCTGTATGTTTGGTCCTGGATATTTAATTTCTCTGTACCTCAGGCCCTTTATCTTAAAACAAGGATGACAATAGTGTCTACCTCATAAAGGTTTTACTTTAGTTAAATAATGTAATATATGCAGGGCATTTATAGCACAGTGAAGGGCATGGTGAGGGCTAAATAAATATAACTATATAGACAGCATTTTAAAAAGTGAAAATAAACTATTAACGTTGAAAGCAAATAATGACCCAGAAGACATTTTCTTTGAATAGGGATGAGTGAGGATATCAGGCAGGGGTCATTTTTAAAAAGAATACTTCAGTGCATTGCCTGTCTCTCTTCTTAGTTGGCAGAAAGGCCAGATGTCCATGCAAACTTTGTGCTTCCCCTCTCAGTGTGGAGGCATCACTGGAAAGCAGCTGCCCAGCTAAGGATTATTTGTTCCCAGACTCTCTTACTGGTTCTGGGCTGAGGGTTTTTTGTTTGTTTGTTTGTTCGTTTTTGGTGGTATAATATATGTAGCATAAAATTGACCATTGTAATCATTTTTAAGTACATGGTTCAGTGGTGTTTCATACATTTACATTGTTGTACAATCATCACCACTATCCATCTTTTTCATCATCAAACTAAAACTCTGTACCTTTTAAACAATAACTCCTCATTTCCTCCTCTCCCTAGTTCCTGGTAACTAATTGTTTTACTTTCTATCTCTATATATTTGACTATTCTAGGTACTTCATGTAACTGGAATCGTACAATACTTGTCCTTTGTGTCTGGCTTATTTCAGTTAACATGGTGTCTTCAGAGTTCACTCATGTTGTAGCATGTGTCAGAATTCCTTCCTTTTTAAAGGCTGAATCATATTCCATCACATGAATATACCACATTTTGTTTATCCACTTATTCATCGATGGATATTTGGAAGGGGCTACAGGTTTTTTAGAAGTGGATGAGGCTTCTCCATTCTCTCTACACCATCTACTTCAGAGAACTCTGAGATCCTAGAAATAGAATAACTTAAAAAAGAAGGGCTCAATACCCTGGATAGGCCATAGAAGCTGCCCTCTGACCAGGCACATTTGCATGGTCAGAGGGCAGCTTCTATGGCCTATCCAGGGTATTGAGTTTTCATTTTCATTGTATTAATTAACCACTGGATAGGTGGAGTTTATTTGCTACAGTGTCTTGTGTTACCATAACAAATATTATTAGGCTACTCATACTTGTTTACTTACTTGACAAAACATTTTTTTGTCACTGACCCATGAAAATAATGTTTTTCTTCTCTCTCTACCAATACCATTTTTCTGCTTCTAGAAAACTACAGTCTCTTAAAAATCAAGAAAGCAAACAATATTGAAGGGGCTCTTTGCACTTTTTCCTCTTCATTAAAAGTAAGAATTATGATTTCTTTTCCAGAACCTACTCTAGATTAGCTCATTTTTCACCCTGACCGAACTAAGAAAAGATATTCCTCTCTATAAACCTGGATTGTGTTTCAGTTCAAGTAATGAATTTTCTCTTATTAGAACTGAACAAACTTCATACTAAAATCAACAGGCCTCCACTTGACGGGGGACCTAGCAAATCAAGAGCAACTGCTATTATTTGTGTTGGCACCACCCCGCAGGTGTGTTTCATTTATTTGTTTTTGTTTAAGCTTTGCCAGCCAAGGTTTATAACTCTCACTTTCCTCCTGTTTAGCAAGGCTCTGAAAAAAGAGAGTGGCACTTTCTGATACAATGAAGCCACCATCATGTGATAAGTTACATAAGTGTGACTAAAATACATTAACAGTTTTTATGCTGACAAGAATGACAACAGAATCAGACTGGCCTACCCAGATTTCCAAGATTCCACAAGTCCTAATGGTCTCTGGTCTACCTTCTTTCCCTTAGATCTCTTTTTAGGTATTTTCAAAGAAATAAATTGTTCTCTAAGATATCCTTTAATTGAAAGGTGGATTTTCTTTGGATTCAATCTGGAATGACCAGAAAGCAGGGAATAAAAATTTGAAAAGTATGTTGGAAAAGTCAAGAGACAGTAGTTGACTCCATTTCTGCAGGATCAAAAGGTCCTCAGATTGTGGTCACTCATGGAGTGCCGAAACACTACACCAGCTTATCTCTCACCACAGTGGCTCCTGGGGCACTAGCTCTCAAAGGTCTTGCCTTGAATGGGGGTGGGTGAGGACTGGATAGGGGAAGGGGAAGGGAAGAGAGGAATGGAAATTTGAAACAGTAGAAAAAGGAGAGGGGAAGCAGAATGTGGGAGGAGGAATTGGTGAGGTGGTGGGTGAATTAGGAAGGGAAGAAATGGAAAAGAAAAGGAGAATAAAGTGAGGAAGACAGAAAAGGGAAAGGAAAAATGAAAAATGGGGAGAAGAGAGGAAAAGAGATGGAAATTAACATTCACTGAGTATCTTCTAGATAAATGGAAAACAACCTTGAGATTGGAGTCTTATTTTCCAGCATAAAGGGACAAGGGCTGAGGCTGGCCTTTAGGCACTTAAGGCCGTGATGTCTATGACGTTTTATCTTGGATGAGGGTTGATTGGTACTGGAAGTGCCTTCAGCCAGGGCCGGATCCATAGTGCAGGACTGGGCTAAATAAAAATGCAGGATCCCTCATTTCAAAACTATTAAGAGTTTCAAGATAGTGCCAGCAGAGCAGTAAACCAATTGTGGGGACCTCCTGTGCACAGCATACATGCTTATGAAGCTGGTCTTGCCTTCAATGTAGAAAGAACTCAACATTTAAGTAGTGGCTATATGATATAAAGTCATCTGGTCTTCTGAAACTGGATCTTTGCCACCATTGAAGTAAAATAATTGGATGTTTGAATTTTTCTCAGGCCAGCTATTTGCCTTATGTTATATCAACTTAGCTCAGAGTTTTCTTTCATACCTGATTCTACTGCCTAGAGCTTTATTTTTAAGATAAGACGTATGATTGCTTACTAATAATAACTACTGTAAAATTAATAACTACTTATAGTTTTTAATATCAGGCTGAAAGATGATATTAATTGCACAATAAAGAGCCAGGTGTTAGCTCAAATTTATCGAACACAGGGAGAGCTTGTGATAAGCTCATGCAGGCACACAAGAAGAAAGCATGAAGAAATGCAAGAAAATGTAATTATGTCCAATTATTAGGAAAGCTATTAGTTCATTTAACTTTTACATATTTTCCTTTATGCTAATGATAAATTAAAATGGCACTAGGCCTCCCTTTCTCCTGTATTCTGCATCGCTCCAAGTTTCATATAAGTTTGTCTTTTTGCAGATAAAAATTCTGTCATTATAAAAAAAAGTCAAAGATTAAGAACTTGGTGGGTATCTCTGCTTGGTTTTTGGCACTTGAAACTCTTATATGCTGCTGGTGGGAATGTAAATTGGTACAGCTACTACGGAAACCAGTATGGAAGTTCCTCAAAAAATTAAGAACGGAATTACCATGTGACCCAGCAATCCTTTTTCTGGGTACCTACCCCCAAACTTTGAAAACATTTTTTTGTAAAGATATATGTATTTTGATGTTCATTGCAGCCCTATTCATGATAGCCAGGACATGGAAACAACAACCGAAGTGTCCTATGATAGATGACTGGATAAAGAAGATGTGGTCCATATATACGATGGACTATTACTCAGCCATAAGAAAAAATGAAATACTGCCATTTGTGACAACATGAATAGATCTTGAGGTAATCAAGCTAGGTGAAGTAAGTCAGACAGAAAAAGTTGAGAACCATATGATTTTATTCATATGTGGGATATAAAACTGAAAGCAACAAATGAACAAGACAAATAAACAGACTCATGGACATGGACAATAGTTTAGTGGTTACCAGAGGGAAGGTCGGGGAGAGGTAGGTAGATAAGAGTAAAAGGGGGTCAAATATATGGTGACAGAAGGGGATTTGACTTTGGGTGGTGAACACACAATGCAGTACACAGATAGGGAATTATTGAATCATACACTTGAAGCCTATATAATTTTATTAACCAGTGTCACCTCAATAAATTTAATTTAAAAAATAGTACAAGTTTAGTCTTCAACCAATTTCTCCAGATATTAATATCTTATATACCATAGTACAATGATTAAAACTGGGTAATTAATATTGTTATAATCCCATAATCTGAAGATTTTTGCCAGTTATCCCATTGATTTTAAAATATTCAAGATGTAGCTGATGACAAGTAGTCTTCTGATTTAAGAATTTTTCCCCAGAGTGTGTTCACCAACTGAGTTGTAGTTTTAGAGCTGGCTGGTAAAAATCTGAAGTTGTCACATTAAGGTAATCTATATAAATTATCCAGTTTTAGTGCTGGAATGGGGAATTTATTTCCTCCTAACTCTGGAAAGATTAATTAGTAAGCTTTAATAACAGTTCAACAAAAGCCTAGATTTAAAAAGTTGAACATTTTACTCACTGATAAGCTCTTTCTCTTCTTTGATTATGCCCTCTGCCCACTTATATATCATGTAACATAATGATTACCTAGATGTATGTAATATTATATTAGGTGCTTGACTGAATATGAATGGGCTAACTTGGATTGAATTAATATGAAATAAAGAATGTTTCTAATAATATGATATGCAGAATTTGCGTAAAAATAATAAAAGAACGAGGTAAAAGTAATCTAAATGTTCATTGTTACATGAATAAATAAAGAAAATGTGGAACATTATACAGCCTTACAAAAGAAGGAAATCCTGTCACATGTTATATAGATGGACCTTGAAGACAGTATGCTAAGTGAAATGAGTCAGTCACAAAAAGACAAATACTGTATGGTTCCACTTATATGAAGAATCTACATAGTCAAAATCATAGGAACAGGACGTAGAAAGGTGGTTGCCAAGGGCTGGGAGCAGGAGAGAAGGGGGAATTAGTGTTTAATGGGTACAGAGTTTCAGTTTTGCAAGATGAAAAAATTCTAGAGATTTGTTGCACAACAATGTAAATACACGTAATATTATTGAACTGTACATTTAAAAATGGTTAAGATGGTAAATTTAGTGTTATGTGTTTTTTAAAATTACAATTTAAAAAATAATAGAAGAGGTAGAAGTATATAGAAATATAGATTGAACAATTTGGCAAATAGCTGACAATTGGAGAGGCTGTGTGATGGTTATATGAGATTCATTATAATATATATATGTATATATATACATATATATACATATATATTATAAATCTTTATAATAAAAAGCCAAAAATATCTAAAGGTTTCTAACCGCTGGATAATATTTTCTTAACATCCTTTATAATCAGCATTATTTATCCAAAATGAAAAGAGCTTTTTTCTCATGAAAATTTGATAATTTAAATGTTAACTTGTCAAAATAAAAAAAAAAAAAACTGAACCTAAACAAACAAACAAATAAATACAACCCTGGAAAGACTTTGACAACAGAGATGACAGTAGAAAAGAGTTAAAAATCATCTCAAATCTTACCACCCACTGGAAATATTTCAATGTACATCCTTCTAGAATTTTTAAATGAAAAATATTTTTAATGTCAGATAAAAATAACCTACACTTATACCATATAGAAAAAAACTCCTTTCTTGTTTATCAACAGGATAAACTTGGATTAGATTAAGATGAAATAAAGAATGTTTTCAATAATATGATGTGTAAAATTTGCATAAAAATAATAGAAGAGGCAAAAGCAATCTAAATGTTCATTATCAAATGAATAAATAAAATGTTGTATATATTCAAGGAAATATTATATAGCCTTAAGAAGGAAATCCTGTCACATGCTACAACATAGATGGACCTTTCAAAATAGATGCATAAGTCTTTCAAAGTAGATGCATAAATTAGCGATTACATATTGCATATGCACAATTATGTGTTTATATATAAGATTTTTTTTTTCTGGAGGATAACCAAAGCTTTCAACAGAATTTCAAACGATCTTGTGATTTAAATGGGTTGAAAACCACTACTTTAGATGATATATTCTGTTTGAATAACTCTTTGCAGCTAGTCATTTACTCATTAAGGAAAAATTTGAAGAACTTTTTAAAATTGTAATTCAACTTTGAAATTAATAACACATCTTCACCAAGGGAAAATAACTACCTAATGCTGAATTTTATTTGTTTTTCTACCAATAATTCCTTCCTTCCTTCAATAAAAGGAGCTTGGTCTAAAAAATATTATTAAGATTAATATGGATTTTATATAAACTTACAACCTTTTTTATTTTTCAGGCAACTAAAATTTTATTGTGTTTGTCCACTTATTTTTATTATTATATTTTTATTTTTTTCCTCCTCCACACACTTCCACCCCTGACCTATGGATGTTTCCCTTTAAGAACTGGATCTCTGAAGGCGGGGTGTCTTCTCCCACTTGCTAGCAGGGTGCGCCCGGAGTATGGACCACGGCTCCACCTGGGGAGTGAACCTAGGACCTTCTGCATGTAAGGCAGATGTGCTAACCACTACACTATGGAGCCACACCCCCTTATTTTTATTTTTTAGCAATTATTCTAATACTTTCATAAAATGTTCCTTTAGGTGGTATTGAGTAAAATGAGTTCACTGAAAGAGTCATCTTTTTCTTGAATTACTTAATTCAACAAACCTTATTTTTTGCCATACTAGTAAAATAATAAACAAAATTTTAAATTCTACTATCTTAGCAAATAAAATGTAACTCCATTATAAAATGTTTTGTTATTGCATAAATTATAATACCTTGTGATGATTTATTTAAATGGTTATGTAATAATTTATAATTTCATTCATTTAATCATTCATTCACGACATCAAAGAGGGCAAAACAGACAAGGAGAATTTTACTGCTAACTGAAGCTTTGCTTCACATCCAATGTGGAAACACCAATAGTCTAAGACTCCATGGGAAGGCTCCTTTATCTGAAGCTAATAAAACCTGGAGATCCTCAATTCAAAATAAATCAAATGGACTTCTCTGTCCATTTGTCTGAAATCTACTGCTTTAATCGCCCTCAAGGGCAACTACCAGCACCAGAAGAAAAGGAACCAGAGAACTTCACTTTTTGGGGCTTAGGAGTAATAAATAGAGAGCTTGGGGACAGGGCAGGGAGGTAGCTGCCTCTTGAGTCTTCCCTTCAATTCACATAGAATGTCAAAAATGTAGATTCAGCAAAGGTTACCTTGACCTTGAATCTCCCCCATCAAAATGGCCGGAATGTCTGGAACTTGTCCAACCCAGTCAAAACCAGCAGTACATGTCCTTTAGGGTGAAGTAAGTCGTTGGGCACAAAGAAGACTTACATTTAGGAGGCAGATTTCCAGTGACTGTGGTAAAAAAGAAAATATCTTGGATTAATCTCTGACGTTACTGACATAGAAACAAGTAACTCTCAAAATTAACATTTCAAATGCATACACTTTTACTTTTCTTATTTTGCTCCAAGCAAAAGTATACCCATCAAGCCCTCAAGAGAGTGGAGAAAAGAGAAGGCGAGATCAATAAGCTCAGCAATGGCAAGACATCTATTTCAGCAAGGCCCAAGATGATTCCACCACCGCCTTTATCAGGCCAACATTCCTGAGGTGCAAGCAGAGAAACAAAAGGCACCAGGGGAAGTGCTGCCTGATTTGCTGTCCAAGTTCCACCTGTTCTTTCCTTACTGCAAAGAAAGGAGGTGTTTAGACAATTTTATAGAACAGGGTGAGTCAAGTGAAAAACAAAACAAAAATATACCTCAGATCACCTGGAATCTTACCTTTTTAGATTTCAACCTCTTCAGGATCAGTCAATATTTCATAACATTTTCTTGCTGAGAAAAAATATCTGGAGGCATGAATATTACCCCAAACAACTTAAAATACTAAAAAAATTTTCACGGGAAAACAGGAAAAGGAGACAACTGTTATATAAGATGTTTACAAACAGAAAAATTTTATTTCTTAAATGCAAGAGGGCATGAAAGTTACATAGTGTTTCTTTCAATAGGAAAAACAGACTCTTCTCACTGTGACATTTGTATTCGTTTTCTATTGTTGTGTAACAAAATGCCACAAATTTAAAACACCATGGCTTTAGAAACGCCATTTATTAGTTCACGGTTCTGTAGGTCAGAAGTACGGTCATAATGTTGTTGGATTCTCTGCTCAGTGTCTCATTCCAGTGAAATTAAGCAAGGGCTGTGATCTCGACTGGGCTCAGAATCCTCTTCTAAACTCACTGGTTTTGACAGGATTAATTTCCTTGCAGTTGTAAGACGGAGATCCCTATTTTTCTATTTGCTGTGGACTGGGGACTGTTTTCAGTTCTTCCTAGCCACCCTCCATACACAGTTCACAGAAGGAATGAACGTTTGCTTTCTTCCAGGCTACCAGAGTGCATTTCTTTGACTTTCCCTTCTGAGACCAGCCTGAGAAAAATCCTCTGCTTTTATAGAGCTCGTGTGATTTGTTTAGGCTCACCAGGATAATCTCCCTTTCTTAAAATCAGCTGTGTCATATGACATAACTTCATCATAGAGGAAAATCCATCGCAGGAGCAGTCCCAGGGATGATGCAGACAGGTGCGCGAGGAACTGGAAGCTTGGGTGCCATCTTGGAATTCTGCTGGCCATACTTTCTTTTACCACAACCATCGCTCAAGGAACTACTGTATTTAAGGAGCAGATGGGAGAAGAGGATTATAAAGAGGAGACAGAAAAAGAGAAAAACTGAGAAGAACTGAAAAATGTAATTTCCTCACATGAGAGGCAGGGTAGCCTGGACTCTTGAGCTGGACTTTCTGCTTCACCATTCACTTGCCAGTTGTGTGGCCTTGGACAAGGTGTTGAAATTTTACAGTTACTTACCTGACATTGTAGCCAATAGTAATATCTATCTCACAGCATTGTTGTAAAGATTAAATGAGTAAGTATGTAAAGCTGGTAGGTTAAATGTCTCAGAGAAAAATAAACACAGTATAAGAGTTTGCCAATATTTGAAAGGATCAAATCTCTTTTGTATTATGCTAGCTAATTGAAAATATAATTTTCATTCTCACTGAAAATGAAAAATTTTCCTTATCTTGCCAGTTTCCACCTAGCACAGCCCTGAAGACAAAGTAGGTACTCAGGAAAGATTTGTAGAACTAAACCAGTTACACAATCATAAACAGTGCAATAGATAAACATATTTATTATGTGTGGCCATTACGATTGAGAATATTTTAGATGCTAAGATTATTTAAATTTTTTTTAAAATTTTAATTTCTTTTATACTTTTATTTTTTATATTGTGGTAAAATATACATAACATACAATTTACCATTTTAACTATTTTACAAATTAAAATATAGTTGACATACAATATTATATTAGTTTTATGTTACAACATAGTGTCTTGACATTTATATAGCTTACAAAGCGATCGCCATGATAAGTCTCCTAACCATCTGTTACCATGAGAAGTTATTATGATATTAATTACTATATTGCTTATGCTGTACATTACATCCCTGTGTTAACCATTTTAAGTGTACAATTCAGTGGCGTTAAATACACATATTGTTGTGCAACCACTAATCATCTTCAGAAATTTTTGATCGTCTCAGACTGAAACTTTGTTTTCATTAAATACTCACTTCCTATTCCCTCTTCCCACCACCCCTAGTAAGCAATATTCTACCTTCTTTATGATTTTACTATTGTAGTTACCTCATATAAGTGGAATCATATAATATTTGTCATTTTGTGGTTGGCTTATTTCATTTAGCATAATATCTTCAAGGTTTTTCCATGTTGTGGCATATTAAGAGAATTTTATTTCTTTTTAAGGCTAAATAATATCCCACATTTTGTTTACCTATTAATCTGTTAGTAAATACTTCTGTTGTTTCCACCTTTTAGCTATTGTGAATAACATTACTATGAACATGGGTGTACAAATATCTGTTCGAGTCTCTGCTTTCAGTTCTTTTGATATCCAGAAGTGGAATTGCTGGACCATATGGTAACTCTATGTTTAGATGTGATGATTACTTTAATACTGTTTACTGGATCTGTTATATTTAGTTCTGAGTTTGAAAAGTCATCACTCTGCTAAATTCTCTCAGTACCTCTAGACCTGTACACTTTATAATTTTATATCCTCTTATAAGCACTAAAAATCCTCTTTTGGAATAAAGTAAGGTAGGAAGTAATCAATAAAACCTATCTATAGTGTATCAACTTCACTCTTTAAATGGTCAGTAATAGATTATAAGTTACTACCTGGCTCACATAAATACACTTACAGCAATTTGATATTTTGCATAATTTTATCTTGTGACTATTGTGAAATTTAATAACATATACATTTATTTTTATTTATAAACTAATGATTTTATAATTTACTACTTTTCTTCTGTGCTCCACTTCAATGCCAGTTTTGTCTTTAACAGATTTGACCTTATTGGTTTTATGTACACATTTTCATGCTTGCCTTACGAAAGTCCAACTACTTTCACATGCTTTTTCAAGGCTCTTCATTATTGAGTCCCAGACATCTTTTCAAGCTTTTATTCCCCCAAATTCTTAGGCTTATGACCACTGTTGACTCTGGATTACTTACATGCTACAAGCACACAATTTCTAAAGTACATATTTTGTGCCAACATGCACTTTCACTCCCCTTCTCTCTTAGAATGTTCCTGCACCTCCTTCTCTCCAATACCTTAAATTACATCTCCTCAGTAAAGACTTTCCTTCCCATCCAAGATTAATCATGCTCTCTATTTACATAGCACTTTGTTAGTAACTTCAAGGGCACTAATTCCATTTTTATTTCGGTGAGCAGTTATTTACAATGTGCTTTGTCCTCTGCTCTGTTGTAATCTTCTTTAAAGCAAGGATCACATCTCCAGTTTTTCTACAGCCTAGTATCATAAGTTTTCTATGAAAGTTGTTTAATAAAATTCATGCTGAACGAAAAACTTTTCTTGTATGAATTATGGAAAAAGCCTTGTTTGGATTGAAAGAAGTCTAAAAGTTGGTATAGTCTGTTTATCTTGAATATTACCTATCTTGAATTCACTAAGGTAAAAAATAACACTCAAATTTGCAAGATTATTTGCTTATAAGGTAGATTAGAACTAAATATTGTTGGAAAAACTTAAATCATATCATTCCAAATTGAACTCAATATTGAATTCTTTTACTTCTAGATAGGTAGTAGAGGAGTTCTGGTAATTGAAAAATAGGATATGTTTCCAGACCAGATTGGAGTGTGGGTAGGAGCTTGGAAGAGGGAAGCTGAAAAGAGAATGAGGATAATGGAAGAGAAGCAGGGGACTGAATGCGCCGAAATAATTGGACAAAGTATGAACTAAAATATGAGTAAAGAGCCATCAGAAGAAGTGTAGAGAAACCAAAAGAAAAAAATCCTGTTTATTAGAATTAGATATTGGAATAGGCAATTTAGATTGTGAGTTGTTGTCTGGGAATATTTAAGTCTTAATTTATACAAGTTAGCTTCACACTTAAAAGTAACAAATCTCTATGGAGATAAATGGATCATTATTGGCATCTAATAGGTAAACACTGAATACTGAAGAATTATAAGAAAAAATATCTTTTTTTTTATTTCACGTGCCAAGGAAACAAGACGAAATTTTCATTCTGCACACAAAGAATGAACTCAGAGCAATATAGAAATCTTCCACCAGTGTAGAATCATTATAAATAGTTTTTGGATGATAACTTGGCAGTATTTCTCCAAAATTTAATGGCCTTAGCCTCTGGCTTACCATTTCTATATTTAGTAATTTATTTTATAAAATATTTGCATAAGTTGTATAAAAGCACATTTATTGTGTTTCCATTTGGTCGTCTAATAGGCACCACAAATTAAAATGTCAAAATCACGCTCCCAATTTTTTCCCTTCTGATTCTCAAGTACTGTCCTTTCAAAACCTACTTAGTTTTTGTCTTTCTCCAATTCAGTAAATGGCAACTTCATTATCCAGGTTGCTTGGGACAAAAACCTAGGACTCATCCTTGACTTCTCTCCATTACCCCATTATCAATCCATCAGCAAGTGCTGTTTGTTCAGTTTTAAAAAGATATACTTTATGCAAATGTTTATCATTTCATCTGTAACCACTCTACTGGGTCACTGTCATCTTTCTTCTATACTATTAAAATAGTCTTTAATTGGTCTGTTTTCTCATTCGCCACTCTACTGTAATTCTCTACAAAAAGAGAAGTGTCTTTTTAAAACTGAATATTATCTTGAATATTACCTATCTTGAATTCACTAAGGTAAAAAATAACACTCAAATTTGCAAGATTATTATTGGGTCAGTTCTCAACTCAAATTCCTCAGATGGCTTCCTCTCACACTCAAAGAAAAACAAAAACTTCTTATGGTGGCCTGTGTGGCCTACAGTAATCGTAATTGGGCCCTGACTGCTTCTCTTAGTGTATCATCTAGAATCCTGCCCACTAGCTCCTCCATTCTGTCTGGTTTCATACAGAAGTTTGTTTCTTCATCAGCAAATTTGCACTTTCCTTAGATATTTGCATGGGCTGTGCCTTCACACACATTTCTACCCCCAAATATTGCTTTCGCAGAGAATTCTTTCCTGACCTTAGTATTTTAAATATTCTCTTATAATATTTATAGTCTGTTTCTTGCTTCTCCCATCTCCTAGAATGTAAGCTCCAATGAAGCAAGGGGTTCGCCTATTCACAGATGTTTCCCCTGGACCTATAACTGATGTCGACACTCAATAAGTGTTTGTTAAGTAAGTAAACAAACAAACTGAGAAAAACTGGAAACATCCTAAATATTGATGCCAAGGGAGTGATTAAATATAGTACCATTTAGTACTGTGTACCCTATCCATGAAAAAGGATGATGTTAAACTCTGTATATTGAAATAAATGCTATCTATGATACATTGTAAAAAAAAAAGCAAGTTACAGAATGTAATGTATGTTATAAACCTATTTATGTAACACAATTAAAATGTAATGTATTTGTCATAAATATGTATTTTCATTTGAAAAAGATCAAGAGATTGTACATTAACAGCCTGACCTCTGGGAAATGAAATTGTGTCAAAGGGTAGGCTTATATTTTTACTTTACATATTTCTCTTTTGAAGGTTTGTAATTATACTTTTAAAATAACACATTTTAAAGCTTCACTCAGAAAGTTCTTGGTTTTAAGGCAAGGAATTAAAAGAATATCATGAATGAAAATTATCGCCAAAATAACAAAGAAAGTGTCAAAACAATAGTGTTTTGCTCAGTGTCACACATAAAAAGGACTCATTAAGTTTCAGTTGATAAATCAACACTCCTACTGTCAAAGAAGCCAGCATTGAGGGAAACCCATGTTCCCCTTAATATCTGCAAGATCTAGCTGTTACCTTCCAGACCCTTGCTTCCTGCAGGAGACTCAGAGAGTCTCAGAGATTAGAAAGCAAAACACTTTCTTTTATAACTGCAAGAGGTTATTTTTTAAAAGAACAGCAACATATTTATCACTTGTTTTTAAGAAACTTTTTATTAATGATTTATTTTTAATAAAAGTTGGAAGATAGTAAAAACAGTCTATAATATATGTGAAAAACACAGAAAACGAAGTTTGCCTTGATGTAGTGGTAGTCAGATTTTTCTTTCTTTCATTTCTCAGACCCATTGTCCAGTATCAGGCAGTCAGCCTAGTTCTTTTTCCTGTGTTAATTTTCATTTCCAAAGCTCAAAAATGTCTAAATGTCTCTGGTATCAATGGTACATGAAAGCATAAACTACAAAGAAAGAGGTTATCATGGGGTTAAAATTTCAGATATAAAGATTCAAAAGAGTCATCTATTGTAATGTTATAGTATTTTAAGAGATTATGAAAAGAAAGATAGAAAGAGATTAGGAAAAGAGCAGACAGCATGGAAGGCCCACAGTTGGTAGATATAAGAGCTCTCCAAGGGACAGAATTCAGAGAGAAAGTCCAGAATACTGTTGCACTCTTTGAGTCTGATGAAAATGGGAGAGGCTAGAGAAAGCTTCCAAACATTGAATATCATAGAAGTTAAGTGTGTCTTTTGGAACGCAGCTGTCTGCTTAAACTTGAACTCTAATCACTAGTTCATGCTGTGTACTCATTGACATTTTGTGGCCTCACTACTGCGGACAGTCTTAAACATTCCCTGTGTAAATAAATTCTCTTTATATGTACTCTAAGGGAGGTAGCTTTCTCCACCTTTAAACAGAGAAAGAAGAAATGAAATATCTTAAAGGAAAATTACCTTTTAAGTATGTTTATGTAAAAATAGAAGTTTTTAAGAGGCATGGAATATAAAAAGGATCTGAGTATTAAAACTACATTAATATTCTTGAGAAGTAGAAAGACAGGTAATTAGTCTTGTTCATTTGACTGCTGCTAATGCCAAACCAATGTTTTTAATATTGACAGCATTGAAAAATGTGAAATAAAGCCGTGAAACATTGACTCTAAATTTAGATCCCCATCATTAAGGTGCATATAGCTCTGACTGGAGCTCATTAATTCATTTCATTTTGGTTTTGTGGCCAACCGTTGCTTCAAACTGAGTATTTTGTACATGATTTATAGCTGCCAAGGCACGTTCGGGAAGAAATCTGTATAAAAAAATGAAAAAATTTTAATTTAAAAGCTTTGACACCACAGTCCTTTTTCGTTATTAGTTAAAATAACCCAAGAATTATCTGGTTTGCATTTAATTTTCCACTGTTCTTCCTGTCTTCTTTCATATCTACCTCTCCCTCTCTTTTTGTGTTTTTTAATACTCATAGTTCAAACATTATGCACATATAAAGAAAGCACTGATATATACCAGTATTCTCACCTTCTCATTTTATATTAGTAAAATCTTATATGAGTAAGGATCTTAATTGAAGGTCTGGACTTATTTCTGAAACTGTCAATGAATCTTGATGCTAAGAGTTCATAGAGACATCACTAGAATCCATTCCATCCATCCCTCTACCTCTCCTTAAATATTTACTGAATCTCTATTATGCACTCTATAATAAGGTAGACTAAAATACTTTAAAAACAACTACTATGTTTGAGGAGCTTATTGTTTAGCCTAGAGGCTAAGATGGCATTCTGACACATAATTGAAAAATATTAGGCATCTCTAAATAAGGGCTATAAATGTAGGGAGGATTAATGTGGGTTGGAATAGTAAAGGAAAGCTTCAAAGGACAACTGTGTATTCAAGGACGGGTAAGATTTGAGTAGGCAGATGAAAGAAAGGCAGGTGAAAGAAAGGCAGACAACAAATTCTGTAAAGAAGGTCATACTGAAAAACAGTTTGGTATTGTTGACTAATGCAAGTTGTATTTCCTTGTCTTGGGGTGGAGAGTGAGTAGAGTGGAAGATGGAAGCATCAGCAAAGGGTCAGGGAAGATCTGGCTGGGAGAAAGACAAATAAAAGAATAGAATTTTTACAGGTTTTTTAACTACACTCACAAAGAAACCTTCATGCTAGTAATTGTATCTGCTCACGAATTGTCTATTTCTGCAAAAGGAATTAAATGCAAAGATTAATAATAAATCTCCATTGTTGAGTAACAAACCACCATGACAGCTTCACAATAATACCAAACATTTTAAGCCTCCGGTTTATTGTACAGGGACACCTATTCTGTGGTAGAATAACTATATTGTCTTGGTCATAAGCAAGTCTGCTATGATTTTAGATTTTTTTCTACATTAACATGACCTGTTTTGAGCCACAAGAGAGTAGGAATCCCATTAAATTCCTTTGCTACAGTGTTCAGCACCAAGACACTAATTTAGTCAACTCTTGAGATGATGTTGCTCTGAGGTCGAGGTTGTATTAACTTACATTAGTCTATTTAAGCTAAAATGGAATATTGATATGGATTAACAATGCAGTTTGTCAACATTCTTAAATTGTTCTGTTCCAAGGTTTAGCATAGTTTACATTGATTTGTTTCAGAAAGGCCCAAGGGCTATGAAGATAGAATAGCTATTGTCACATTGATATAATCTCAATTTATTATAAGCTCTCCTTTAGAAGGCTGAGTGATTATCTCTTCTAGATAAATAATCATATTTCTTCTTACCATTCTATATAAGTTCTGCTTCCTAAGCCTTTAATATCTGACTCTGTACCTTTTCAATGGTAGGGGCTTTACTTGTATTATGTTATTTTATTCTTATGGCACACTTAGAAAGGTGGTATTATCACCATCCTCATTTTAAATTATATATATATATTTATACATAATATATATAATATGAGAATTATATAGATGTGAGAAATTTGAAGCCATAGAGGTTAAGTTACTTGTCCATGGTCAAAAACTAGTAAGTGGTAGAGTGGTTTTTGATCCTAAGTGGAGCTTTTATTCTTAATCACTTAACTATATTGTTCCTCTTTTAAAACTGTCTTCCCTTCAGTTAGAACAGCCTTCAGCAAAGATGAGATGGAGATCATTGAGGTGTTAGAGAATATTATTTAAGTACTGAAAGACAAAAACTATCAACCTAGAATTTCATATTCATTGAAAATGTTTTTCAAAAACTAAGGAAAAATAAAGAATTTGTTAAAGATATAAAAGGTAGAAGAATTCATAACTAGCAGACTTCCTCCCAAAATGTTAAAAGATGTCCATTAGGCAGAAGAGAAATAATACCAGATGGAGATATAGATCTACACAAATTAATAAAGAGCGTCAGAAATGTTAACTACACGGGTAAATATTTAAGAATTTTCCTTGTTATTTGAATCTCTTTAAAAGGATATCTGGCTGTTTAAACAAGAATAATAACTACGTAGTGTGTATTTTATAACATAAAAATAAAATGTATGACAACAATAGTGTAAAGCTTGAGAGGGAAGAAATAGAAGTATACATTGTAAAGTTCTTGGACCATAGGTGAAATGGCATGATATCATTTAAAGGTAAAATGTGATAATTTAAAGGTGCATGCTATGAACCCTAAAGTAATCACTAAAACAAGAAAAACAGAATTATAGCTAATAAGCCAATAAAGGAAATAAAATGGAAATATAAAAAATTTAATTAGGCAAAAATATCCTAAATACAATTAACCCAAAAGAAGGCAGAAGAAGAGAAAAAAGGAAACACAAATAAATGGAACAAATAAAAAAATAGTAAGCTTTAAATTTAGCTTTAAATCTTACTATATAATCACATAAATACAAACGGTCTAAATACCCTCAATTAAAAGGCAGAGATTGTCAAATTGGATTAAAAAAAAGACCCAACTATATATTGCCTACAAGAAACACATTTCAAATATAAGAAAATAAATAGGTTAAGAGAAAAAGAATAGAACAAGATACACTAAGATAACATTAATTTAAAAAAGCCTGAGTGGCTATATTAATATTAGACAAAGTAGATTTCAAAGCAAAGTATGTTACCAGGGATAAACGAGGTCATTTCATCTAGAGGACATAATAATCCCAATGCTTATGCACATAATAACAGGGTTTCAAAATATATGAAGCAAAATAAACAGAAGTACAAAGAAAAATAGACAAATTCAAAATTATAGTTCGAGATTTCAAGATTCCTCTCAATAATTGATAAAAAGAATAGACAGAAAATCAGTAAAGATACAGAAAACCTGAACAACACTATCAACCAATTTAACCTAAACTAATATTTATACAACACTCAACAACAGAGAATACTCTTTTTTTTTAGGCGCACATAGAATGCTTACCAAGATATATCATGTTCTGAGCTTAAACATGTCTCAATAAATTTCAAATATTCAAGTCATACGAAGGAATTAAATTAGAAATCAGTAGCAGAAAAACTTCTATAAAATCTCTAAATATTTAGAAGCTAAAAAATGCACTTCTAAATAACCCATGATAGGAAAGGGAAATTAGAAAGTATTTTGAACAAAATGTAAATGAAAACATATGTCAAAATATGAGGGATAGAATTAAAGCAGTACAGGGGAACATTTATAACATATAGCATATGGCTATTTGAAAAAAATCAATGAACTCAATGTCCATGTTAATAAACTATAAAAAGAAAAAAATTAAATGGAAGGTAACCAGAATAAAAGCAATAATAAAGATCAGAACCCAAATTAATGAACTAGAACACAAAAAAATAGAGAAAAAAATTAATTAAACTAAATGCTAGTTTTTTTAAAACAGATCAATATATTGATAAACCTCTAGCTAGACTGATAAGAATAAAATAAGAGAGAAAACACAAATTACCAACATCAGGAATGAAAGATTCTAAAAATATTAAAAATAAAAGAAGAAAACATTTTGAACAAGTTTATGCCAATAAGTTCAACAACTTAGATAAAATAGACAAATTACCAAAATAAATTAGTAGCCTGAATAGCTCTATAGCTGTTAAAGAAATTAAATTTATAGTTACAAACTTTCCCATAAAGAAAACAGCAGTACCAGATAGCCTCACTGATGAATTTCACCAAATTTTTTTAAAGAAGAAATAAAACCAATCTCACACAAGCTATTCTGGAAGAGAGAAGAGGGAATACTTTCTAACTCATTCTGAGTCAGTATTATCCTGATAGAAAATCAGACAATGACATCACAGTATTACAATGCAGGGTTGGTTTAGTCTTTAAAATCAATCAGTGTAATTCACCATTTAACCAAATTAAATGGAAAGACCATAAGACCAATATATTCAGTAAAAACATTTGACAAAAATCCTCAACCTGATAGAGAGCATCTATGAAAAAAATGTACAGCTAGCATTATACTTAATTATAAAATAATTGAATATATTCCTCTTAAGATAAGGAAGAACACTTGGATGTGTGATTTCACCAATTCTATCTGACATTACATAGGAGATTCTTTCTAACCAGTGTAATAAGGCATGAAGAAAAAATAAACCATAAAGATTGGAAAGGAAGAAGTAAACGTGTTTTTATTTGCAGAAAATATGATCATCTATGTAAAAAAAAAAAAAAACCCTATTAGAATCTACAAAAAAAGCTACCAGAAGTGAGTTTAGCAAGATTGCTAAATACAAGATCAAAATGCAAATCAAATAAATACTAGCAACAAAAATGAAAATAAAAAGTTTTTTTAAAATGCCATTTGCAATAGCATCAAAAACATAAACTACTTTGGGATAAACCTAACAAAAGATGTGTAAGACTTATACAGTAAAACTACAAAATATTGTGTAGAGATATTGAAGAAAATGAAAAAAAAAAAGACATATTATGTTCTATGTGTTCTTGGGTGGGAAGACCCAATATTGTTAATATGTCAATTCTCCCCCCAATTGATCTATGTATTCAATGCAATCTCAATCAAAACCCCAACGGGCTTTTTTAAAAATAGACTTTTTATTTGCAACTACTTCCCTATTTTGTATTCTCTTTAAACTGTCTTTTCTTTAGTTATAATAGTCTCTGGGAAAGATTGGGAGGAGATGGTAGCTGTGGTAGAGAAAAATGAATCACTTTCTTTTTACAGATTATGTAAGTCCATAACAGAGGAAACTTAACTGCTCTCCCCAGGCATGGAGTCTTTCACAACTGAAATACTCCTTATAGTGTTAGCTCTTTGGTATTTTAGTATTTTAGGTGTTTTTGTACTTACTTCTCTAGTATTAGAGAGGTACTGATATACGATGGGACAAAAATCATTTTCTTATTGATGAGTATTCCATTTATCAAGGTTCTTGCAACTTCTTCTGGCTCCAATAGAGGCCATAGTCTGTAATTAAAAAGAAAAAAAGTTTTGTTGTTGTTTATGAATTAACTAAGATAGGAAAATTAACTTATCTTTTCACCAAATCAGGATTTTAAATGTTTCCATATTAACTGCACAAATGACACCTGCCATCCTCACCACCCCCAATGCCATGTTGATGTTTTGTTATCACAGTCTTAACACTTTCACATCCAGTAGGTGTGTTTCATGCTGACTCAGTTAAAATATCAAAAGTGGTGGAATGAAATTACATGGTAGAAGAGGAGACAGGCAATGAAGAGTAGTGGGGGAGATTAATCATGGGATGGAAAGGAAACGTCTGACATCTTTCCTCAGAGCTTGTTGGATACAAGGAGGGAATTTTCTAGCTAAGTATACTTTCTTTCTTGTGGTGGGATCCCATAAAGCTGGATTGTTTTGAGGGCATTTAATACTTGGGATTCGCCTCCGACTTGCTTAGGCTGCAGTTTAATGAGAGTTGAGATGTACACAGGGAGTATTACATTACGACTGGAGATGTGAACTTGCTTATACTGAAGACTGTGTACATGGATTCTTGAGAAGTATTCATAAGCACAGGCCCAGTGTGGTGAGTGCAAGATGACAGGAAATTAAAAAATAAAGGGATTGAATGTATTGCACCGAAGTTCAGATGTCTAGGCCTGGACCGATTGGCCAGTGAATAAAAATGTGTAAAGGAGCTAAGAAAGCAGTGAATATTATAACTTTCTTCCCTGAGATATTCTGAGATTCATTATAGATTATTATGTGATTGAAGTTTCCATGGCATTGAGTGGAGTAAGTCAGCAGAGAGTAACACAAATCAATACTTTTCTAAATTATTGGGTTCTGCCTCCTCCCTGCCAGGTTTCTTTTGCTTAGTTCCATTGACCCGGTCTCTGAGCCAAGCCTGACATTAGTATATGAACATTTTAACCTTTGCCAAGGAAATCCAAATTTCCTTTTAAGAAAAGCAAAGCCAGTAGTTCCAACTGTACCACAGTATTTACTTATATCTTGTGTACTTGTTCAGTACTCTGCTCTAACATTGTCAATGACTTTACCGCCAGGAAATGAACACAGCTCCAGAGACAACACATCTCATTCAAAATTTCAGAGTCAGTAGCTTCAACTGAGGCTGAGCTTAAAAGGGAATTTATTAGCTCTTTTGAATAAATATATTTAGGACTAATTCCCTTCCAATAAGTAATTGGCTTCAGATTTGTGAGCTTAGTATATTTTGTTAACCTGCAGCAGAATATATACTAGAATTTGAGGCAAATTTGTGAAGCAGGTGGCTTAATTTTAGAGCCCTTGTCCTCACCTCTCTGCTTTTCCCCTTTCCTCTCAGGACTAATTTCTCTTCTCTTATGTATTCGAATCCTCCCTTACCAGACATAAAGTACTTGCAGACTACGGGGTTAGGGACTCAATTTAGCTGCTCCTACGAACATTTGCATTGTTAAGGAGAACGGGGCAGTAACAGTGACCAAATGCATGCGGTTATATTTAATATATCAATGATTCCAAACCTATTTCCAGACTCACCTGGTATGCTAGTAAACAAAACAAAAACAAAACAAAACAGAACAACAAAACATCTTATTCTTGGAGTTTATCCCTGCCTACTGAATTAGAATCTCTCAGGAAGAGCCTACGAACATTGTTGTTTTAATGAAGTTCTTAGGATCAGGCAAGTTTGGAAAATGTTACAGTATTTTATGCTACCATTTTAGCTGGTGCTGTAAATGATGGGATTCGTCCTTCTATTTGAGGAGGATGAATCACTAATGGGAGAGGAGGATGTTAGGTAACATTCATTTTGGGAGTGTGGTTTCCAGGAGAGGACACTTGCATGCCTTTCACCTGAACACAAATACCCAATTGCTTAATTCATTGGCAGCTGATCATTCCTGCCAAGTCCCTACTGTGTTTTTTTAACCTTTGTTCATCTAATTTCAAAGTAAAAACTTAAAGGCAATACAATAACATTAATAAGAAAAAATATTTTTCTTTTTTTCTTTTTCGTTTTCTCAGTTAGCCCACCCCAAAATTTCTTATATGGTTTCCATATCATTTTCCCATGCTATAGTCCCATTTTAACTTCATTTTGACCTCACCTTGTGCTTGGGTTTTTGGTGAATCCAGTATTCACAAAAGCTGGGCAGAGACATGAGGTTTTAATACCAGTTTTTCCCAGGGCTTCAAGTTCTAACGTCAGAGCTCTGTGGAAGCCAACGCAGCAAATTTGCTGGAACTGTAAGAGAATTATCCACCATCATTGCTACGGTAAGTGAAACACTTCTTAGCCTTCTGTGAGAAGGCAGTGTTGATTTGGTTTGAGCACAAGTAGAAACCAAACCCCCAAATCATCCACTGGGTCTTTCATTTTCATTTACATTTTCTTATATGATCTCACAGAATTCTGAATGCATCAATTTCTTAATCAGCAGTGATAACAATAGGACAAATCCTAATAAGTTTTATTGATTTGCTTACTGCTCACTTTTCCATCCTTCATGTAAGGTTTTCTATTCAATCTTCAAACTGTTTTCTAATCGGTTTTTATTACTGTTTTTATTTTGAGAAATGTGAATCAGGAAAAACATATTTAGAAAAACTATATAACTAATATTTGTATGGACAAAGTTCTGTGGAATTCTGCACAGTTCTTTCTCTTGAAACTGAGTTGATAGTTTCTCTCTTGACACTTTGGCTTCTTAATTTTATTGTGATGATCTGGAGTCAAAAGACTTCAGGTGGTGTGGGTATGTTTGCAACCTTTCAGCACAGTTTTATCTTCTTCGATTTTCTGATATTTAAAATGCAGATAAAATATAAGGCTGACTTGAGGATTAAATCAAATAGCATATGTATAATAACTTTATGATCTATAAAGATCTATATAAATGTTAATATTTTTTGACCCAGGTGACAATAAACAATAAAGTTAAAGGCCGCTTTCTTAAGGGAGAAGGAAAAAGGGAATATTATTATTACATTGGGTTTCCACATTTGTAAACACTAAAACAATAGCAAAAATTTAATCTGTGAAATTCTTATTTGTGTTTTAAGATGGTAGAAGCACCCTGAAACAACTATATGTGTGTGCCATGGCACTGTAACCTATGTTGAAATTTAACTATATCCATGACTGCATTTAGTTTTGGAAATAATCTGATCTATGACTAAATTTAAACTTGAATTTATATGAATGTATTAGTAAATAATAGATCAACTAACTATCTATCCACACAGTTATACACATGTGTTGGCAGTTACAAAAAGAACTGGCCAAATGTTAACAAGTTAAATTTTCTGTGAGGTTGATATAAAGCAGAAGTAAGAAAATAAGATGCCATTAGAGGAGTTTACAAGGAAAAAGTAGTTTTGCAAATAATGTATCCTTAGGGTCCTCCACCTCTTTCTCTCTACGTCCTTGGTAGAGCGTGGAGTATGCTATCTAGATCTCTTATATCAGGTAGAGCCTTAATCAATCAATCAATCAATCAATCAATCAATTTCTCTCTCTCTCTCTCTCTCTCTCTCTCTCTCGCGCGCGCACACACACACACACACACACACACACACACACAATCTTTTCCAAGCACACTGGAAAATGTTTTGATCTCAGGGTCACTCTTGTTAGCTTATCTTGAGCGTCCAGGCCATAGATTTATGTTCATTAGGACTCCTGTACATTTGGCTTCTTAGTCTGTAGATTCCCTGTTTCCTTTATCAACATCTACTCATTCCAGGATATAATAGAAACATGTTCGGCATCACTGTTTTCTTTCATAACTCTACAGAGGAGATTTCAAAAATCTTAAAATATTTTAAATAATTAAAGCCAGTTTCATTGTTTTAGAAGTCATTTTTTTTAAAAAGTTTATTTTAAATTACTTGATAATCTCTTTAATTCCTAATTACCCTGCTTTGAGGATTGGAATTTGAGGTCTAATAAACTCTTAAAAATATAAAAATATATAACACTGCTGGAAAATACTACTTACCAACATGGAATAGCATAAGTAAACCCCATATGGCCGGCCCCTGAAGCCACTGTGACAATGTGGCCATGATTTGTCTTCATCATTGATGGAAGAAGTGCTTTTGTGATCTTAAGGGTCATTGCAGAAAGAAGAGAAACAATACATAGCTGTTAAGTTCCCAAATCAAGTAGTTTTATTTTTAAGACAAAATGGCATTTGAGACAATTTTTTCAATGAAATATGTGCCAAGTTTCATATTACTTCTATACAATGATAGAAATGAAAAAGATTAAAATATATTGGTCTGAGCTGGCATTGAGTGCTGTGCCCTGCATATCACATGCTAATAATTCATCTTAATATTTCCCCTTCTTCCCCTCAAAGGGAATCAAATATCTCCTTTATGGATATGTCATCTAAAAATATTACTAAGGAAAAAATTCAGAGTTTTCAGAACTGAAAAAAAAATTCCTCATGGTAATTTGGTATCATGTAATTTTGGGGGGTTTGAGGCTTTATCATTCTAATGAGAAGAGCTGAAATCCTGTGATTAGACAAGACAGTTGTGTAGAACAAGCTAAGAGTTTTGTACTGACCCACAATCATTGTGCAATATGATTAGATTTAGTATCTAAATGTGTATTACACGTTGATGTTATAGGAAACAAACAGTCTTAATCTCTAAGAAGCTTTACTATTTTATGAGAAATATCAATAATATTTTATGAGAATTTTATAAATCCACCCTATGGACCCTATGAAAATTCAAAGAGACAGAACTGCCAAACCAAGCCATCCCCAATATTCCCAACTTTCAGAAACTGTGAGATGAAAATGAATGCTTATTGTGTTGCTTTAAGTCACTAAGCATTGGTATAATTTGTTATGCCACTATAGATTACTAATATATGAAGTCTCCATGTAGTTTGGTAGGCATAATAATTAGCTCTCATTAGCATGTATGAGGGGCTAGGAAAGATGGTGGGATACATCTCTCTTTTTCTTCTCTCTTTCAGGATCCAGTTTTGTCCTAGGTTCTACACTAATATTGAGGCACTGATAGATTAATTTACATAAATGATTTCTACATAGGAATACTTCAGTCTCCCATAAAACTAGCCAATTATAATAGGTCTTTCTAAGTTCCAGTATGGATCTAGAGCTGGTCTCAAAGTCCCACCCAAAAGAATCCTCAATCCCTGTATATATCCGAGCTGTGATTTCTATTATCCTTATTCAGTTCTAAAATTCCATGACATGAATGTATGTATACACACACATACATTCACAAATGAATGTACACTACATGTATTTTCTCTAAAGCACTAAAACAATATACACTGACAATCCTTAGCAAATTCCAATAAATATTTCTTTGGGCCAGGCTTTGTGTTAGATACTGGTGGATAAGACAGACTAACCTATATTTTGGTGAGTTTTTTTCCCTAGAACTCTGTGCCCTTCTGTCAGAGACTCTTCCACTCAAACTAATTTGATAAATCTTCATTTAAGGTAAAGATCTAACCAGTCTCCACCCAGAATAATATGAACTCAATTATGAATGTCATGTACCTTAAGAGGAGGTATTAAACATGAATAGATAAGAAATGTTTCTGGCTCATACTCACCCCAAAATGGCCTAGGATGTTGACCTTAAATGTTTTGGTAATCTTTTCATCCTTGGTACTAAGAAGATCAGCTGGATATATTACCCCAGCATTATTCATCACAATGGTTACATTACCCACCTCTTTCTTCACCTTTTGAAGTGGAAAGATCACATTCATTGGGTGTGTTATAGAAACTCAAAGTTTGGGGGCTGATATCATCCAAAAATTAGATTCTTTATTCTATTTGATGACATTTCTCAGAGTTTAGGCAGGAAAGAGCTTTAGCCCAAATAGTAGATGTAAAGGAAACACTGTCATAAAGCTAGTAAACTGTTTTTAATTTTTTTAACATCTAAATTTCAGTACCCAGAACATCATGGATTTTTAAAGCTCGTCAATAAAATGAAATTAAATTTGTGTTGATTAATTGATATATAAATTCTCACCAAACATTTTTAAATTGCTGATTGAGCAATCTTGTTCCACCACATACTAGCTACTTGACTTTGGTCTGACTTAACCTCGCTGAGCTTCAATTTGCTCATCTGTCAAGGTTAACATGGTTATTGCAGTGATTAAAGAATTCAGTAGCTTATCAAAGTGCTTGGTTCATTGTAGTTGATATTTATTCTTTTAAGATTTTTACAATAATTTTTGAGATGATATTTTCTATGGAGGACTAAATTAGCATCAACATAAATTAAATCCCGCAAAGGAAATAAAAGGAAAAAAAATTACTAGAATAGTAACAGAGTGAAATAAAACTAGAAAGTGATCCTTTTTCTTGGTGATAGATTTTTTTTCTCTATACCACTGCTCAAGCTTCTAATCAGTTTTAGTATATGAGCTGCCGAAGCACTCAAGTTTCTGATCAGAATGAAATTGATTAATAATATGAAACAATAATAATAGGCAGAGTTGACTGGATTACATGCAAGGAAAAAGTATGTTTTTCCTTGTTCACACAACTACCTCAGTTAGCAAAGGCTAAAAATCTAATTTAAATCAGGCAGTCATAAAGAACATTTTCATTTTCCATGTCAGTGGCAGTGAGTACAAAAATCACTTGAAGAAACTTGTATCCTGAAGTCTCACCTGGTTTACAGACTTATAGATCTCTTCTTGGTTACTGCAGTCTACTGCAAAAGCATACGCAGTGGCTCCTAGTTTTCTACATTTTGCTGCAGTTTCCTCAACACCGTGCTGTCATTGGGAAAAAAAATTCACAATGATGTAGGTCAGTCAGAGGGCAAGAGTGAGAGAGAAAGCATTGGTGAATAAAGATTTTTAAGGATTAAAATTCAACTCCAAAATGTCCCCCTTATTTGTAAGAAAATTTCATGAGAGACACTGCTGGCATAATTTGCACAGGTTATACATGGCTTTTCTGTGAGGGAATCAATGCTCATTAGTTATGTGTTTTTACCTTGGTTTGCTACAGTCTTAGCCATTCTTCACAAAGCAAAAAAAAAAAAAAAAAAAAAAAAAAAATTACGTTTCTCCAGTTTTTCATCTTAGGTTAGTTCTCCAGGAGGCAGTTTCTAAAAGCAGGCTACTCTCAGAGCCTGAAGAACATGCTTGAAATATGTTGCTCAATGTGGTGTCATGAAAGGAGATGTTTGAGTGTTTGAGTATGGAGAAGAAAAGAAAACTCAACAATTCATTTAACATTTATTTGTTGAGCACCAACTATATAATAGGCAGTTAAGTACCAAGTAGCAATTTTAAACTAGTGGTAATCTTAAACTATAGTATACATACCTCTGCCTATCATACTTTTATTGATGGTTCTGATTTAACCTTCTAAAAAAGAAAGAGAAAGAAGAATCCTTATTAGAGGAAGACTTTCATAGGGAGACAGTCCTACTACTCTTGAGGATATAATATTATATTCTTCAAGTGTTCTGGTGTGAAAATGGGCAAGGGCCACTGGATAGATTTCTCACTTATGTAATAACTTCGCATATAAATCCAGGACATGGAGACAGCAATTTATTTTCACTCTAAATTCAAAGATCTCTTTCCTAAGATGAAATTGCCCTGATGTTTCTTGACCTGGCATTTCTTGAAAATTAGAATTTTTTTAAAGTTTTGACATCTGTTGACTTTTATAGAGAAGATTATAGGGTTTTAAAAATCATACTTTTTCCTCTCACAATTTGTAAACTCTTCTCTGTGATGAAGGGGCAAGGACACATGAAAAGCCCTTTTCACATGTTGAGATGTTAGTGGTATAGCTGTTATTCAGGGCGGTTGCCAAATGTGTGGCAGGTGATCTTCATTAGCCAGTGTTGCCTCCCTAGGTTCTTTGAATTTCACTAGAGTGGACTATACCCTGGAGCAACAGCTGAAATCCCAAAGAAAAGAAAAGAATAGAAATTAGGAAGCTTAGTCACAGAGCCAATGTCCCTTCATAGACCCCTGGGGGCTTACAGAAGAGTAAAGAGGGAGGACAGGAGTGTTGTTTACCAGTCTAGGCTTCAGCTGATAACTTACTCATTTCCAGATTACAAGAACCATTAGACACTCTTTTGTCTCTAAATTCAAGGCCAGCAGAGAGCATTGTTAACCAGAGCTTTCATCAGATGCTTTTATTGAGCTAGAATAGAGCACTGCAAATTGTAATGCCTTGTCTTTTTGTAAGCAAATTGCTTGCTTTAGCGTCAACTCCAGTGTTCATTGTTTGCTCCACTTATCCCACTGTTCCTCAAGTAACGATTTAGAGGGGAAGAGAGCAAACTGCTAACATGGCTCTAAGGCAAAAGAAGCCAGCTGTAACACAAAGGCAGTTGGTAAAGGAGATCTAAGTTACATTTACAGGTGAAGGGTGGATCATTTAATACTTTAAATGTTTAACCATAAAAGTCAAGGATTCGAAGAGACCTTGGGAGGTTAGGAGACCCATCCTTCAGACAGAATCTTATTTAAGTCATTTTTAATAGTAGTACTTTCTCATTTTGCTTTTCACTTGTCACTGGAAATTTTAAAATATATTTTAAAAATGTAATAAATACACAAAATACACATCTAGAAAGAGATCTAAAGGTTAGATTTCATAAAGATTTTCATGAGTTTATACTGTTTCATATTTTTTGATAAATGCCGAGAACAATTTTTCAATTTGTAAATCTTGTCCTCTTCTAGAAAGTTCATTGGAATCTCTTCATGAACCAAACCAATGACAAATCACTTTCATGTATATTAACTTAGTGTCTATTATATAAATGCTCATATCTGTTATATAAAAATGTATAACTTTTCTTTGTATAACATTCTTCACTATCTAGAAAGAACCGGAGAAGAACTAGTTTTCTAAGTTCAAGAGATACTTTTGAAGGCCTTAAGAAAATATGTGTCGCCCAGTAGCTCTAGCAGCGGGAGGAACGGCAGCTGCCAAGGAGCCCAGCGTTGCAGGTGTGTGGCGGCCCGCAGGCACCAGGCACGCTGCTCCCGCACCTCCACCCTCCCCGCCACCCCGCGCCCGCAGTGACCAAGAGGAAAATCAGCTCCTCCGAGGGTGCCCCAAGAAGAGGCCCGCCAAGTGGTCAGCTAAACCTGCTTCTGCAAAATTGGAAACGAAGCCATAAAAGACGAGGAAAGGATGAATCTGCAGACAAAAAAGTGTAAACTAAAAGGAAAAGGGGATCAAAAGGAAAAACAGGCGGAAGTGGCTAACCGAGAAACTAAAGAAGACTTACTGCAGAAAACGGGGAAACTCAAAACGAGGAGAGTCCAGCCTCTGAAGAAGCAGGATAGAAAGAAGCCAAGTCAGACTAATACCACATACCACGTCTTATCAGTGGTTGCGTCCCGCTTCTTGAACAATCCAGAGAAACATTTTTATCAACTATTTTGTGAATGCAAAAGTTTTAGTAGCTCTAGAAACATTTTTTAAGAAGGGAATTCCATTTCATCCCATTTTTTAAGTGTAAATTTTTTTTTTAAGAGGTGAAATCATTTGTTGGTTTTTTTTTTTTTTATACAATCAGAAAATAGTGGAATATTGAATATGGGAGGCTTTGATTGTCTTGGGTGTAACTTTCCCTAGATGGGAGTAGTTTTTACATCCTATAATATAAAGCATACTAAATGGCAATTTGGAGTCAGTCATGCATTAATATGTCTTGGACATTTTAAATTCTTTCTACTCCCATGTTTTTGTTAGAACTATTTTCTAAGGAAAACCACTCCTTGTTCTTGGCTTTCCCTGTCAAAATTTTGTGCACGCTGTAGCATCTTTGGTGGTGGTCATTCAGTTTTCCTAGTAACTTTGTTAATGTGCTGTGAAAAATTGAAATTTTGATTATGTAATGTATATGTTATTAAATTGTGAATTAGTAGGACCTTCGAATAACAATTTGAAGATACTGGTATTAAAATTAGCCTCCAAATTTTAAGCTGGAAAGTCACTGGAATAACTGTTTAGAAAAGAATCACAAATACATGACTTTTTAGCCTTTTGGTACATATGTTAAGAATAGTGTACACATTGAACAACTGTTTATTTATCCTCAAATCAACTAATAAAATCTCGACTACGAAAGAAAAAAAAAGGAAATAGGTGTCAACTATACATGGCAGCAAAGAACATGAGAAAGTGATAATGGCAACTAAAATCTCACTGTAATCTGATTCTTGAAACAACCTTCACAATTTTTCTAATCTTAAATTCCTTTAAACACTTTTTCTGTGCATATGTTTGTGGCCTTACCAGAATTCACAAGTTCGGGGAAAATGATACAAAATTTCAGTTACTTCGGTTTTATTTTGAATAGTTAATATGGTGTTTACAAATAAGAGTACAAGAAAAGTATGAATGCCCTGAAGAAAGCCCGACTCAGTGCATATAGGTTTTATTTAACCAACTGATGTCTACTACAGCCAAGCATTGGCACTTAAAATATTTACTCAATGAATCATCTTGCCCAGGGGTTGGCATTTTGTTTCTTTAAAAAGCCAAATAGTACATATTTTAGGGTTGAGAGGAAGCACTTAGAGGTCTGTCTCACCTTCTTCTTTTTTACTTTGTTTAGTTTTTGCTCTGATAACCCTTTAAAAATGTAAAAAAATATATTCCTTGCTCAAAATTCAGACCATGGGCTAGGTTTGGCCCATTAGCTATAGTTTGCTAACTCATTCTTGCCCATCCCATGAGGTATTACCTTTTTTATAGAGATAAAAAGACAGAGGCCCAGAGAAATTCAGTGACTGCCCAAGTTAAACAGCTTGGAATTAGCCTGGCATCTGAGTCTGTGTTATCAACCTATTTGTCATGGCATAAAAATCACTGCTTAGGTCTTAATTATGTTCTTTTCATCAACCTGTCTTGATGCATCTATAGAAAAAGATTCCAAGGAACTTAGTTATCGAAACTTTGAAAAAGAAAAATACAAAGCTAAGCAGATGTTAAGTCAAATAATTTTTTAAACAATTTTTTAAATAATTTTTTTTTAAATAATTTTTTATGTCTTACTTTGTGACTTTAGAAGATGGCCAAATGAATTCATTACCTTATTAATATCCCACAGAACCAGTTTGCTCTTCTGTTTTGCAAATTCATAGGCAATCATTCTTCCTATCCCATGCCCAGCTCCTGTAATGAGAACAATCTCTCCAGCTACAGATTTTTTCCTCTTTGGAATGAAAATCTTCACCAAGGATTACAAGTAGGAATAAATGATGGTGGCAAGAAGCAGGAGGAGATCCAAGACAAGGTTCATGGTTCTGCTCTGTTCGCGTCTCCTCTGGCTCAGTCCTTCTTTAGTCCCAGCAGAGAACCACCCTTTTGGACAGAATTCTGGGGAAGAGCTGTGCTCCAGGTATTGATTTAAACCATATTTGCAGGCAGGCTATATATTCTAAGGGGCGTGTTACATCGAACTTTGGAAGTAGTGCCGGTTGCCAGTAATAGCTTGGTACAGCGTCAAGGGAATGAATCCTTGGTAAACTGATCTATGGAATTGCTTGTCTGAGAAGCAGTTTTGTACTGTGATTAACAAATAATTCTAGTTATTGCATCAGCTACTGGTATCTCTGTAAACTTGTTTTTTTAATGAAGGAAAAGGAAAAAAGTAGAGATATTGTTTTTAAGAAACTTAAAGTATGGGCCAACCAAGCTCAGCAGCAATTTCAGTTAGCTCATCATTTTACATGAGATGCCCATTTCCCTGAAAACCTCTTTAGTTTAGGGGAGAATGTACGCTATATAAAGCACTGTTTCCTTGTGATAATTTGGGAAAGAGCATTAGACAATGAGCCAGAAGTCTCCACTTAAAGGTGGTGTTACAGAAATTCTGCCTATGACAGCAGCTACAGCCCGAGTGCAGCAGTGCTAGCTTGGAGAGCTTGCCTTCCAGATTTAGGACTTGCCTAGCCAGACACAATATCATGTGAGCCAACTCTGCAGTAAATCACTTCATGTATACCTCCTATTGGTCTGTTTTGCTGGCCAAACTCTGAAACACTTTTCTTGTTCTCAGTATCAAAGCACTAAGCCCAAGGCCCAACATATGTTACAGAAATCTCAAAAGCTACTTAATTTAAATAGCTTTATTTTATATTTAGTAAAAAAGTTCAACAGCAGTCCCTTTAATTGTTTTATCTTTGTAACCTACTATCTAGTTACAGCGCTTGGTGAATTTATGAATATTTAATAAATGTTTACTGAAAACCAAATAAATGAGAGAATTAATGAATAAATTATGATAAAAAAAAGTTGTGTTATTTCCAATATCCCAAAGCAGACACTATCCAAGTGCCCATCAATAGATGAATGGATAAACAAAATGCGTTATATACATACAATGCAATATTATTCATCCCTAAAAAAGGAATGCAATTCTAGTACATGCTACAACACGGATGAACCTTGAAAATGTTATGCTAAGTGAAATAAGCCAGACACAAAAGGACAAGTATTGTATGATTCCACTAATACGAGGTATCTAGAATAGTCAAATACACAGAGATAGAAAGTAGAATGGTGGTTACCAGGGATGGGTTGGTGGGGGAGGAGAAGCAGGAGTTGCTTTTTAAGAAGTCTGGAGTTTCAATGTGGGATGATGAAAAAGTTAAGGAAATGGATGTTAGTGAGAATTGCACAGCAATGTGATTTTACTTAATGACAATGAATTGTACATTTAAAAAATGGTTAAAATAGTAGACTTTATGTTATGTATATATTACTACAATAAAAAAAGTGGTGTGACAGTAATAATAGTAATAGTTTAAATTTATGAAGCACTTACCATATGCATAGACTGATTTAGAGCCTTTACATATCAACTACTTAATCCTCACAAGGAATATTTGAGGGAGATATTATTAAAATTTGCATTATACAGATGAAGAAACTGATGTATACGAAGTTAAGTAACTTGTCAAAAGTCACATCGTTGGTAAGAGGTAAAATAAGGATTCCAACTCGGGAAGTCTGATTGCAGAGCCCAACTCTTAACTTAAACCAGCTATGTTAAAACCAGACAACTGAGTCGTTCACAACCAGGGGTACTTTTGCCCCACAGGGGACATTTTATCATGTCTAGAGACATTTTTGGTTGTCACAACTCAGGCATGCTACTGGCATCTAGTGGGTAAAGAACAGGGATGCTGCTGAAAGACTTATCCAGCCCCAAATGTCAGTAGTACCGAGGTTGACACACCCTGACAAAGGTTATACCATATTGCATTGGAGGGAGTATAATTGCTACTTTAAGTTTTAACTATGTGTGTATTTATAAAAAAAAAAAAAAAAAAGAGTACTCGACTACATCATTCGGCACGCAGGTTTGCAGTGAAGTTTAAATGGAGGCAGTGAAATATGAACATATGTGGTTTAATTATTTATTTATTTGGTATTCGATATCTATCATCTATCTATCTATCTATCTATCTATCTATCTATCTATCTATCTATCTATTTATTTATTTATTTATTGTGACATTGGTTAACGAAATCCAGTAAATTTCAGGTATACAATTTAACAGTAAGGCATATCTATACTGCATTGTGTGTTTGGCTCCTATAGTTAGATTTCTTCTATCACCACATATTTGACCCCTTTTAGCCCATTTACATCAGCCCCCAACCCCTACCCTCTGGTAACCACTAGTCTATAGTCCATGTCCATGAGTCTCTGTCCTGTTCCTTTGTTGCTTTTAGGTTTATATCCCACATATAAGTGATATCATGTGATTTTCAACTTTTTCTGTCTAGCTTATTTCACTTAGCGTGATTATCTCGAAGTCCATCCATGTCGCAAATGGCAATATTTCATCTCTTCTTATGGCTGAGTAATAGTCCATTGTATATATGTACCACAGCTTCTTTATCCAATCATCTGTTGTGGGGCACTTTGGTTGCTTCCATGTCCTAGTCAAAGTGAATAATGCTGCTGTGAACATCATTGTACAAATATCTTTATGGATATGATTTTTTAAATCTTTGGGATAAATATCCAGTAGAGGGATTGCTGGATTATATAGTAGATCAATTCTTAGTTTTTTGAGGAAACTTCATACTGTTTTCCATAGTGGCTGTATCAATTTGCAGTCCCACCAGTAGTGTATGAGGGTTACTTTTTCTCCACATCTTCTCCAACGTTTGTTATTACTTGTCTTGTTGATAACAGCTATTCTAATAGGTGTGAGATGTATCTTATTGTGATTTTTCCCTAATAGCTAGTGATATTGAGCATCTTTTCACATGTTTGTTGGCTATTTATATATCTTCTTGGGAGAAGTGTCTGTTCAGGTCCTCTGCCCATTTTTTGACTGGATTGTTTGTTTTTTCATTGTTATTGAGTTGTATGAGTTCTTTGTTTATTTTGGATATTAGGCCCTTGTCAGAAGTGTTGCTTGCAAATATACTTTCCCATTCGGATGGTTGTCTCTTTACCTTGTTGATAGTTTCTTTTGCTGTGCAGAAGCTTTTTATTTATTTTATTTTACTTTTTAGGCCTACAGCACCCGATATTCCCAGGTGGTCTCCCATCCAAGTACTAAACAGGCCCGACCCTGCTTAGCTTCTGAGATCAGATGGGATCGGGTGCGTTCAGGCTGGCATGGCCATAGATGCAGAAGCTTTTTAGTTTGATATAGTCTCATTCATTTATTTTTGCTTTTACTTCCTTTGCCTTTGAGGTCAAATTCATAAAATCTTTAAGTCCAAGGTCCTTGACTTTAGTTCCTATGTTTTCTTCTATGCAATTTATTCTTTCATGTCTTATATTCAGGTCCTTAATCCATTTTGAGTTAATTTTGGTGTGTAGTGATAGACAACAGTCTAGTTTCATTCTTTTGCAGGTGGCTTTCCAGTTTTCCCAGCACCATTTATTAAAGAGGCTTTTCTTTCTCTACTGTATGTTTTTGGCTCTCTTTTAGGCTTCATTATTTCTTCCTTTTCTAGTTTTTTAAGATGAAGCATTAGGTTGTTTATTTGGGCTTGTTCTTGTTTTTGGAGATAGGCCTGTAATAATGTGAACTTTTCTCTTATGACTGCTTTTGCCGTGTCCCTAAAGTTTTGATATGTTGTACTATCGTTGTCATTCGTTTCTATGTATCTCTTGATCTCTCTTTTTATTTTTTCTCTGACCCAGTCATTCTACAGTAGCATGTTGTTTAATCTCCATGTAGTTGTGGTTCTTCCTGATTTCTTTCTGCAGTTGATCTCTAGTTTCAAAACATTATGATCAGAAAATATGGTGGTATGATTTCAACTCTCTTATATTTGTTGAGGTTACCTCTGTGTCCCAGTATGTGGTTGATTCCTGAGAATGTTCCATGTGTAATAGAGAAGAATCTATAAGTAGCTGTTTTTGGATGAAAGGCTCTGTAAATGCCAATTATGTCCAGTTGTTCTAATGTGTCATTTAAAGATGTTATTTTTTTAATCAATTTTCTGTTTGGGTGATCTGTCTATATCTGACGGTGGGGTAGTTAGGTCCCCTACTACAATAGTCTTTTGGTCTGTTTCTCTTTTTAGTTATGTTAGCAATTGCTTTATATACTTCAGGGCTCCTTGATTGGGAGCATAGATATTAATAAGTGTTATGTCTTCTTGGTGCGTGATTCCCTTTATCATTATGAAGTGTCCCTCAGTATCTTTTTTAAAAAAAATTATTTAAATTAGTTTCAAGTATACAGTACGTTGGTTAGAGATTTATAATGTTCATAAAAAACAATACCCCTAATTGCTCTCTTCCTCCCCTGGCCCACCACTTAGCCATCATATTAATGCTAACTGCATTCCTTCTGCCACACTCCCCGTGCCCAACTATCAACTTCTAATTTGTACTTCTTTAACACTTTACCCCATTCTCCTAGCCTCCCAAACCCCTAACCCTCTGTCTGTCACCGAATTGTTCACTATATTTGTGAGTCTGTTTTTGATTAGTTTGTTCCTTTTGTTCCTTAGATTCCACATATAAGTGAAATCATATGGTATCTATCTTTCTCTGTCTGACTTATTTCACTCAGCATAATAACCTCTAGGTCCACTAATGTCGTTGTAAATGGTAGGATTTCATTTTTTTTTTATTGTATATATGAACCATAATTTCTTCATCCAATCATCTGTTTTTGGGCATTTAGGTTGCTTCCATATCTTGGCTATTGTAAATTGTCCTGCCATGAATATTGGAGTGCATAGATCTTTACAAATTATTGTTTTGGTTTTCTTTGGATAAATTCTCAGAAGTGCAATTGCTGGGTCAAAAGGTATATCCATTTTAAATTTTTTGAGAAACTTCCATACTGTTTTCCATAGTGGCTGTACCAATTTGCAATCCCATCAATAATGTATGAGGGTTCCCTTTTCTCCGCATCCTCACCAACACTTGTTGTTTTTTGATTTATTGATGATAGCCATCCTGACAGGAGTGAGGTGATATCTCATTGTGGTTTTAATTTGCATTTCTCTGATGATTGAGCATCTTTTCATGTCTGTTAACCATCTGTATTTCCTCTTTGGAGAAGTATCTGTTCAAGTCTTCTGCCCATTTTTTTAATTGAATTGTTTGTATTTTTGTTGTTGAGTTGTATAAGTTCCTTACAAATTTTGGATATTAACCCCTTATTAGATGTATCATTAGCGCATATCTTCTCTCAGTCAGTTGTCTTTTTGTTTTGTTGATGGTTTCCTTTGCTGTACAAAAACTTTTTAGTTTGATATAGTCCCATTATTGATTTTTTTCTTTTGTTTTCTTTGCCTGAAGAGATATATCGGAAAATAAATTCCTGTTAGTAATAACAGAGAGTTTACTGCCTATGTTTTCTTCTAAGTTTTATGCTTTCAGGTTTTACATTTAAATCTTTAATCCATTTTGAGTCTATTCTTATATACGGTGTAAGAAAATGGTCCAGCTTCTTTTTTTTGCATATATCTGTCCAATTTTCCCAACATCATTTATTGAAGAGACTGTCTTTACTCCATTGTATATTCTTACCTCCTTTGTCATATATTAAGTGAGTGTATAGGTGTGGTAATATTTCTGGGCTCTCTATTCTGTTCCATTGATCAATGTATCTGTTTTCATGCCAGTATCATGCTGTTTTGATTACTGTAGCCTTGTAATATAGTTTGAAATCAAGATTGCCATAGCTATTCGGGTTTTTTATGACTCCATATAAATTTTAGGATTGTTTGTTCTAGCCCTCTGAAAAATGCCATTGGTATTTTGATAGAGATTGCATTGAATCTATAGATTGCTTTGGGTACTATGGCCATTTTAACAATGTTGATTTTTCCTACCCATGAACAGGGTATGTGCTTCCATTTATATGTATCTTCTTCAATTTCTTTTTTCAATGACTTATAATTTTCTGAAAACAGGTCTACCTTCTTTGTTAATTTGATTCTTAGGCATTTTATAGTTTTCGAAGCACTTGTAAATGGGATTGTTTTCTTAATTTTTCTTTCTGAATGGTCATCATTGGTGTATAAAAATGCCACTGACATCTGAATATTTATTTTATAAACTGCTGCTTTACTGAATTCATTGATCAGTTCTAATAGTTTTTTTGGTGGAATCTTTAGAGTTCTCTCTATATAGTATCGATATCATTGGCAAATAAGAGAGTTTTACTTCTTCCTTTCCAATTCAGATGCCTTTTATTTCTCTTTCTTGTCTTATTGCTGCGGTTAAGACTTCCAATACAATGTTGGAGAGGAGCGGTGAAAGTGGGCATCCTTGTCTTGTTCCTGATCTTAGGGAAAATGCTTTTAGCCTTTCCCCATTGAGTATGATGTTGGCTGTAGGTTTGTCATATATGGCCTTTATTACGTTGAGGCATGTTCCCTTTATTCCCACTTTGCTGAGAGTTTTTATCATAAATGGATGCTGGATTTTGTTGAACACTTTTTCTGCATCTATTGATGTAATCATATGGTTTTAATCTTTCAATTTGTTAATGTGGTGTATCACATTAATTGATTTGTGGATATTGAACCAACCTTGCATCCCAGGAATAAATCCAACTTGATCATGGCATATGATATTTTTAATGTATTGCTGCATTCGGTTTCCTAATATTTTGTTGAGGATTTTTGCATCAATGTTCATAAGAGATATCGGCCTATAGTTTTCTTTTTTTATAATGTCTTTGCCTAGTTTTGGAATCAAGGTAATGGTGGCCTCATAAAAGGAGTTAGGGAGCCTTCCCTCTTCTTGAATTTTTTGGAATAGTTTGAGAAGAATAGGTGATAATTCTTCTTTGAATATTTGGTAGAATTCACCTATGAAGTCATCTGGTCCAGGACTTTTGTTTTTGGGGAGGTTTTTGATTACCGATTCGATTTCATTAGTGGTAATCGGTCGGTTCAGATTTTCTGTTTCTTCTTGACTCAGTCTTGGGAGATTGTATGTTTCTAGGAATGTGTCCATTTCTTCCAGATTGTCCAATTTGTTTGTGTATAATTGCTCATAGTATTTTCTTATGATCCATTGTAGTTCTGTGGAGTCCATGGTTATTTCTCCTCTTTCATTTCTGATTTTATTTATTTGAGTCCTCTCTCTTTTTTCTTTGATGAGTCTGGCTAAGGATCTGTCGATTTTGTTTATCCTTTCAAAGAACCAGCTGTTGGTTTCATTAATCTTTTGTATTGTTTTTCTAGCCTCCATTTCATTTATTTCTGCTCTGATCTTTATTATTTTCTTCCTTTTATTCACTTTTGGCTTCGTTTGCTGTTCTTTTTCCAGTTCTTTTGATTGTAAGGTTAGATTGTTTATTTGAGCTTTTTCTTATTTCTTGAGGTAGGCCTGTATTGCTATTGCTATGAATTTCCCTTAGGACTGCTTTTGTTGTGTCTCATAAATTTGGAGTTATTGTATTTTCATTTTCATTTGTCTCTAGGTATCTTTTGATTTCTTCCTTGATCTCATTAATAACCCATTCATTGTTTAGTAGCATGTTATTTAGCCTCTACATGTTTGTGTATTTTCCAGTTTTCTTCTTGTAGTTGATTTCTAGTTTCATACCATTGTGATCAGAGCAGACTGTTGATATGATTTCAGTCTTTAAATTTATTGAGATTTAATTTGTGTCCTAACATATGGTCTTTCCTTGAAAATGTTCCATGTGTACTTGAGAAGGATGTATATTTTGCCACTTTGGGATAAAACGCTCTGAAAATATCTATTAAGTACATTTGTCCTAGTGTATCTTTTAGGCCCATTGTTTCCTTGTTGATTCTTTGCCTGGAAGATCTGTCCATTGGTGTCAATTGGGTGTTAAAGTCTCCTATTATGAGTGTATTACTATTAATCTCTCCTTTTATGTCAGTCAATAGTTGCTTTATGTTTTTAGGTGCTCCTATGTTGGGTGCGTATATGTTTACTAGGGTTATGTCCTCTTGATTTATCAATCCCTTTATTATTATGTAATGCTCTTTTTTATCTCTTATTATAGCCTTTGTTTTAAACTCCATTTTATCTGATGTAAGTATTGCTAACCCGGCTTTTTTTTTCATTTCCGTTTGCATGAAATATCTTTTTCCATCCCTTTACTTTCAGTCTGTGATTGTCGTTTGATCTGAAGTGGGTCACTTGTAGACAGTATACGCATGGGTCTTGTTTCCTATCCATTCGGTTACCCTATGTTTTTTGATTGGAGCATTTAATCTATTTACATTTGAAGTGTTTACTGATGGGTACATTGTTACTGCCATTTTATTATTTATATTTTTTATTTCTCTTTTCTTTTTTGCCCCTTCTCCTTTTACAGAAGACCCTTTAACATTCCTTGTAATGCTGGCTTGTTAGTGATGAATTCTTTAAGCTTTTTTTCTGTAGAGGAAGCTCTTTATCTTACCTTCCATTTTAATCTAAAGCCTTGCTGTGTAGAGTATCCGTGGTTGTAGATTCTTGTTTTTCATAACTTTGAATATTTCTTGCCATTCCCTTCTGGCCTGCAAAATTTCCATTGAAAAGTCAGCAAACATTCTTATGGGGGGTACCCTAGTAAGTAACCAACTTCCTTTTTCTTGTTGCTTTTAAGATTCTTTCTTTGTCTTTGACATTTGGCATTTTAATTATGATATGTCTTGGTGTAGATCTGCTTGAATTCCTCTTGTTTGGAACTCTTTGTGCTTCCTGAACTTGTATGTCTAATTCCTTTGCCAGGTTAGGGAAGTTTTCTGTCATTATTTCTTCAAATAAAGTCTCAATCCCTTGATCTCTCTCTTCCTCTTCAGGTACTTCTATGATTCGGATATTTTTACGCTTTATGTTGTCTCAGAGGTATCTTAAACTCTCTTCACTTTCTAAAATTCTTTTTTCTTTTTATTGTTCTGATTGGGTGTCTTCAGCTACCTTGTCTTCCAATTCATCGATTTGATCTTCTGCTTTGTCCAATCTACTGTCGAATCCTTCTAGTATATTTTTCATTTCCGTTATCGTATTCCTCATATCTGTTTGGTTCTTTTTTATGGTTTCTATGTCCTTTGTTATGCTCTCATTGTGCTCTTTCGTTCTCTCCATAAGTCCATTGAGCATCCTTATAACCATTATTTTGAACTCTGACTCTGGTAGGTTGCTTACCTCCATTTAATTTAACTTATTTTCTGGAGTTTTCTCTTGTTTCATTTGTGGCATGTTTCTTCGTTTTCTCATTTATTAGCCTCTCTGTGTTCTTGTCTATGTGTCAGGAATATTTATTTCATCTCTCAGCCTTAGCCAGATGGCCTAATGTGGAAGGTGTCCTGTGTGATCCAGTAGTGCACTCTCCCTGATCTCTTGTGCCAGGAGCTCTGGAGATGACCTTTGTGTGGCTTGTGTGTGATCTTCTGTTGTCACCAAGCCTTTATTGTTGTTAGTAGATCAGTGAGTGGGACTAACGTTCAGGCTAATTGTGGGAATTGGCTGCACCCTCAGGATGAGTTGTTGTGTGTGGGCTGACGCCACTGAGTGGGATTTGCTCTAGCAGGTTTGTGTACTTGTTGCAACCACCCTTTGTATGTATCCCTACTGGAACCAGTCAGGAGTTGCTCTGTTGTGGTCTGGTGCCAGCCTCCAGATGTGTTGATTTTGCAGCCCCTTGGGAGGGGCTCCCACATAGGCCAAGGTCAGCTGCTGCTTTTGATTGCTCAGAGCTATCCGATGAGAACTACAAAGCGATCCACTGATGGTTGTTGCCTATGCCAGATCTATAGGTAAGTGGAAGAGACAGCGCTGTATGCAGCTCTCAGTTATCCCCTGTTCCTGACCTATGGCAGTTTAGCAGAGGGCCCAGTGCTCCTCGAGGCCTGATACTGCCTATCAGCTGCCTGTAAGTCTCTAAAACTGGATGGACCTCTGGGTGATATGCATGTGGAGTGGTGCAGGGATCCTGGGGGTCTCCTGGGTCTAGTGAGTAAATTCCCCCCTGCCACTAGTGTCAGTTTACGTGTCCATGCTGTCTCTGTGGCTCGCTGTATAAGTTTCCACTTGTAGCAAGGTCAACTGCTGCCCACCCTGGGCCTAAATGCACTACCCCAGAGCAGGGGCAGCTGCCTATCAATGTACAGTGGGCACTTTGTGTACCAGATGGGTCAGGAACTCAGGGAGTTGAGGCCCATCAGGCCAATACAAACCCCTGCATTCCCCTTAAGAGATATTGTAGCTCGTACAGATAGTGTTGTGGCCTGTATAGAAAAGACCAAACCAAGTATGCTCTCAAAGGCTGTTTATTAGCCGGCAGCTGTCCTATACAAAGGAGCAGCCCCGAAATGCCAAGATACAAGGTTTTTAAGCCCTAAATCCCATTCTTCATTCTATCTTAAACACAACGGTCTATTTTTCTTTTATTCACTACCTGTCAACCTATAGGTCGGGGTGTGCAAGCGGGAAGTGCAGAAGCAGAAAGCTTGTTGTTAGAATGTTATGTTCCTATGGGTGATCGCCTATGTTCCCATGGGCAATGGCCAGTATTCTCATGGGCGATGGCCAAACAGTAATTTTCAGCTTATATACAATTGATTATTTTTCATGCCACGCAAGCAAGCAGGGTTACACAGGCTAAAATTGGCAGTTAGCGTATGAGCTCATTGTTACAAGTTTCATGATTAACAGAATGCGATTAGGGGTTCCAGAAACTAGGCCTAAGGTATAGACTTCCTTTGTTCAGTTTCAGGTTTTAATTATCCTTTAACCTTTTCACATTTCAGCAGGCTGTCACAATAGCAGTGGTCTGTCCACAACTGTTTTCTTCGAACTGTGCTCACTGCGCTAGCCACGGTCTGTTGCCTGTGCTAACTGCTCAATCTCAAAGCCACACAGAGCACAAAAAACTGCCTGCACTTTGTGTCTTGGGAGAAATGGGATCTCAAGGTGACAAGGTCCGTTCAGCCAATACAGCCTCAGTTTTGCTGCAACTTCTGTGCCTGGGCGTTCCTGCTGTAGAGCCAGATCACAGTGAGGTCAGCTGCCATCAGGAGCAGTCCCACAGACCCCTGTGCTCCCCGGATACAATATTGCAGCTCTTACAGGCAGCAAAAGTCTGCCTGCCATTGATTTCCATGCAGTGATGACCCTGTGTCAGCCAAAGTTTGTTGCCTGTAGGATTAGGGGATCAAGGGAGGGGAAGGGCAGGGCTGTGTCAATTCACTGTCAATGGGCCACCTGGGGTAATTTGTGGATAGGGTGGGGTGGGGTGTCAGAGAGGCAATGGCAATCAGATCAATACATCCTCAGTCTTGCTGCAAATTTGGTGACTGTTGTGAGTTCCCGCAGAAGACCCAGGTCACAGCAAGACCAGCTGCTATCTGAGACTGGCCCACAGGTCCCTGATATCCACCCAAGTTCGTGTTGGCAGCAGCGATCTGCCTAACCCTACCAATGAAGTGCAGCTCACAGAACTGGTCAGCTTCTGGGAATGGAAATGTACCTTACAAGGCTGGCTGCTTTTGCTGGGATTGGAAAGGCCACTCACAACTATGGGTGCCCTGCTGTGAACACTTAGCTCTGAATCACTTGGAGCTGAGCTTGGCGCCATCCAAGATCAGCAGCCTGCAAGTTGGGTGGGGCAGAGTCTCAGACTGCAAGTTGGGTGGGGCAGAGTCTCAGAGAGACAATGGCAGTCAGATCAGTACAGCCTCGGTATTTCTGCAAATTTGGTAACAGTTGTGAGTTCCCGCAGACGACCCAGATCACAGCAAGACCAGCTGTGGTCTGGGACTGGCCCACAGGTCCCTGATATCTGCCCAAGTTCATGTTGGCAGCAGCCATCTGCTTGACCCTATTTCTTAAATGGGGCTCACAGTGCTGGCTGCTGTTGCTGGGATAAGAAACACTGCTCACAACAATGGCTGCCCCACTGTGCATACTTCACTCTGAATCATTTGGATCAGGACTTGGCAGCCAACCATAACAAACTGCCCCCGGCAGTCTAGGTTAGGTGGGGCAGGCTGATCCCCTCGGACCAGCGCTTCCTAATGGCTCTGTGGGATGGATCTGCATAGTCAAGCTGGCGTGGTCTGTAGGTTACCCTGTAGCGAGGCCGGACTAAGACACAATGGCGGCTGCCTTTCCAGCCCTCTTTCTGACTCCAGGTAATGGAGACTTTTTCTGAATGAATTTCGCGCGAGCCTCAGACTCACCACTGATGTCCTGGGTGAGTGTCCGCAGGTCAGAAAACCTTTGCGCAGGTCCTTCAAAGGGACATCTAGAGACTCAGTTGCCTTCCGTCTCATCCAGACAGCCAAAATCCTCTCTGGTTTCTACAGTCAGTTATTGGAATCTCCTCTTCCCTGGGCTGGGACCCTGGGCTGGGGAGCCCCCAGATGAGACCAGGACTCCCCTCTTCTTTAGGAAAGCCTCTGCAGCCTCGTTTTCCCTCCCAGTGATCCTCTACTACCCACCAGTGTGGGTCCAGCCTGATTCAGGACTTTGCCCCTTCTACTGGCTTCGATTTGGCTCCTTTATATTATCAAATGTAGGTGTTATAATCAACTGGGCTTCACGTGATTCTCCACATTGATTATTTTATAATTTGGTTGTAATTTCAGTGCAGTCCTGGGAGGAGATGAACCTGCTTTTACTTAGTTCACCATCTTCCCACTTGATCCCTCAGTATCCTTTTTTTATATTGAAGTCTATTTCATCTGATATTAGTATCTCTACTCTCCCTTTTCTCTGAATGCCATTTGCTTGAAATACCTTTTTCCACCCTTTCACTATGAGTCTATATTTATCTTTGGAACTGAGATGTGTCTCTTGGAGACAGAATATGGTTGGGTTTTGTTTTTTGATCCAATCTGCAACTCTCTGCTCTTTTATTGGTGAGTTCAGTCCATTTACATTTTGGGTGATTATTAAAATATGAGGTTTTCCCCAAACCATTTTATCTTTTGCTTTTTTGTAGCTCGGTGTTTCCATTGCTTCCTTGTCCTTGTGTGTCTGGTATTTGTTGTTGTTGTTGTTGTTGTTGTTGTTGTTGTTGGGTTATATCGGTTTTCCCTTGGTTCTTCTCGTCTTATGTTATATACTTCAGTTCTGAATCTTTGGTGTGTGGTTACCATTATGAAAATGTAGAGGATAGTTATATATACATAGTGGTCCATTTTCTTCTGTGCGTGCCTTATCTCCACTCGCCTTTGTGAATTTGGATCTTTGAATCCTCCCCTTTTTAGTCATTGTTGTCTCAATTTGTCCTTTTGTATGCTAAATGTTCATTACTATCTTGCTATAGCAAATCTCTTCTCATCGTTTAAGCTTATAATGTCCCTTTTTTTTTTTAAGTTTATTGGGGTAACATTGGTTAATACAATTATATAATTTTCAGGTGTACATTATAATTTAACATCTGTATATTATATTGTGCGTTTATTCCATCTACGTTCCCCCTCTTCCCCAACTCCTTACCCTCTGGTAACCACTAGTCTATAGTCCATGTCCATGAGTCTCTGTTTGTCCTGTTCCTTTGTTGCTTTTAGGTTTATATCCCATACATAAATGATATCATGTAGTTTTC
>NW_011888806.1:9378018-9425908 GCF_000151845.1 Pteropus vampyrus | reverse complement strand
CATTTTGAGTTAATTTTGGTGTGTGGCGATAGACAACAAACAGTCTATCATTTGTTTGAAGGTGGCTTTCCAGTTTTCCCAGCACCATTTATTGAAGAGGCTTTCTTTTCTCCACTGTATGTTTTTGGCTTTTTTTGTCGAAAATTATTTGCCCATATAAATATGAGTTTATTTCTGGACTCTCGATTCTGTTCCACTGGTCTGTGTGTCCGTTTTGCTACCAATACCATGCCGTTTTGATTACTGTCGCTTTGTAGTATAATTTGAAGTCAGGCAGAGTGATGCCTCTAGCCTCATCCTTTTTTCTCAAGATGGCTTTGGCAATTCGGGGTCTTTTGTGCTTCCATACGAATCTGATAATTTTTTGTTCTATTTCTTTAAAAAATGCCGATGGGCTTTTGATGGGGATTGCATTAAATCTGTATAATGCTTTAGGTAATATGATTATTTTAACTATGCTGATTCTTCCAATCCAAGAACACGGAATATCTTTCCATTTCTTTGTATCTGCTTCGATTTCTTTTAATAGAGTATTGTAGTTTTCATTACATAGGTCCTTCACATGTTTCGTTAAATTTATTCCTAGGTATTTCATTCTTTTTGTTGTAATTGCGAAAGGAATTATTTTTTCCACTTCTTTTTCTGACACTTTGTTGTTAGAGTATAGAAACACTATGGTTTTTTGAACATTGATTTTGTATCCAGAAACTTTACTGTATTTGCTTATTGTTTCTTGTGGAATCTTTAGGGTTTTCTATATAGAGAATCATGTCATTCATAAATAGCGACAGTTTGACTTCTTCGTTTCCTATTTGGATGCCTTTTCTATCTTTCTCTTGCCTCATTGCACCTGCTAGGACTTCCAATGTTATATTGAATAGCAGTGGCGATAGTGGGCCGCCTTGCCTTCTTCCTGATCTTAAAGGGAAGGTTTTTAGTTTTTCGCCATTAAGTATAATGTTGGCTGAGGATTTGTCAAACATCTTTATTATGTTAAGGTACTTTCCTTCTATACCGATTTTGTGAAGTGTTTTGATCATAAATGGATGCTGTATCTTGTTGAAGGCTTTTTCTGCATCTATTGATATGGTCATATGATTCTTATTCTTTAATTTGTTTATGTGGTGTATCACATTAATTGATATGTGTATGTTGAACCATCCATGTGCCCCTGGGATGAAGCCCACTTGATCGTGGTGTATAATCTTTTTAATATGTTGCTGTATTCAGTTCGCTAGTATCTTATTTAGGATTTTTGCATCTGTGTTCATGAGAGATATTGGTCTGTAGTTTTCTTTTTTTGTGTTACCTTCACCAGGTTTTGGTATCAGAGTAATATTGGCCTCATAAAATGAGTTGGGAAGTATGGCCTCCTCTTCGATTTTTTCGAAGAGTTTGAGAAGAGTAGGCATTAAATCTTCTTTGCATATTTGGTAGAATTCACTGGTGAAGCCATCTGGTCTTGGACTTTTACTTTTTGGTAGGTTTTTGATGATTGTTTCAATTTCTATACCGCTGATCGATCTATTTAGATTTTCCAGTTCTTCCTGATTCAGTTTAGGAAGATTGTAGTTTTCCAAGTACTGGTACATTTCTTCTAGGTTATTATATTTGGTGTTATATACTTTTTCATAGTATTCTTGCATGATCCTTCGTATTTCTGCAATGTCAGTCATAATTTCCCCTCTTTCATCCCTGACTTTGTTTATTTGTGTCCTTTCTCTTTTTTCTTTAGTGAGTCTAGCCAGGGGTTTGTCAATTTTATTAACCTTCTCAAAGAACCAGCTCTTTGTTGCATTTATTTTTTCTATTTTTTTTTTTGTTTTCAGTTTCATTTATTTCTGCTCTAATTTTGATGATTTCTTTCCTTCTGCTGACTTAAGGCCTCATTTGTTCTTCTTTTTCTAGTTTTTTAAGATGAAGCATTAGGTTGTTTATTTGGGCTCTTGTTTTTGGAGGTAGGCCTATGATGATATGAACTTTCCTCTTATGACTGCTTTTGCCATATCCCTAAAGTTTTGATGTTGTACTATTATTATCATTCGTTTCTATGTATCTCTTGATCTCTCTTTTTATTTCTTTGACCCAGTTATTCTTCAGTAGCATGTTGTTTAATCTCCATGTATTTGCGGTTCTTCTCGTTTTCTTTTGCATTTGATGTCTAGTTTCAAAACATCATGATCAGAGAATTTGATTGGTATGATTTCAACCCTCTTATATTTGTTGAGGCTGTCTCTGTGTCCTAGTATGTGGTCAATTCTTGCGAATGTTCCATGTGCACTAGAGAAGAATGTATAAGCAGCTGTTTTGGGATAGAAGGCTCTGTAAATGTTGATTATGTCCAGTTGGACTAATATGTCATTTATGAATGTTATTTCCTTATTGATCATCTGTTTGGATGATCTGTCCATATCCGACAATGGGGTCTTTAGATCCCCTACTACGATAGTGTTTTGGTCTGTTTCTCCCTTTAGTTCTGTTAGTAATTGTTTTACATATTTTGGGGCTCCTTGATTGGGAGCATAGATATTAATAAGTGTTATGTCTTCTTGGTGCATGATTCCCTTTATCATTAAGAAGTGTCCCTCAGTATTTTTCTTTACCTTTTTTATTTTGAATTCTAGTTTGTCTGATATTAGTACCTCTATTCCTGCTTTTCTCTGAATGCCATTTGCTTGAAATGTCATTTTCCACCCTTTCAATTTGAGTCTACATTTGTCTTTGGAACTGAGATGTGTCTCCTGGAGACAGCATATGTTGGGTTTTGTTTTTTGATCCATTCTGCAACTCTGTGCCTTTTTATTGTTGAGTTCAGTCCATTTACATTTAGGGCGATTATTGAAATATGAGGTCTTCTTATAGCCATTTTATCTTTTGCTTTCTGGTAGCTCGGTATTTCCATTGCTTCCTTGTCCTTGCGTTTCTGTTTTCTTTATTTTGGTTGGCTTTTGTGGGTTTTGCCTCTGGTTCTTCTTGTTTTATGTTATATACTTCAGCTCTGAATCTTTGGTGTGTGGTGACCATTATGAAAATGTAGAGGATAGTTATGTATATACAGTAGTCCATTTTCTTCTGAGCATGCCTTATCTCCATTCGCCTTTGTGAATTTGGATCTTTGAATCCTCCTCTTTTTAGTCATCGTCGTCTCAATTTTCCCTATGTATGCTGAACGTTCATTACTATCTTGTTATAACAATTCTCTTATTATTTAAGCTATAATGCCCTGTTCTTAGTAAGGGTTGCACTCCTCTGCTTCTATTTGCCTGATAGTCACTTTACTCCTAATTATATATTTTTGTTGTTGTTATTTTGTTTTAGGTGAATTGATCCCTTTCAGGATTTCCTGTAGTGCAGTTCTTATAGTGGAGAATTTCCTCTGTTTTTGTATGTCTGGAAAAGTCTTAATTTCTCCTTCATATCTAAAGGAGAGCTTAGCTGGATACATTATTCTAGGCTGGTAGTTCCTTTCACTTAGTAGTTTAAATATTTGATTCCATTCCTTTCTGGCTTGCAACATTTGCGCTGAGAAGTCGGAGGATAATCTAATGGGTTTATCTTTATACTTTACCATTTTCTTGTCCCTGGCTGCCTTGAGAATTCTATCTTTGTCACTGATTTTTGATAACTTTAATACAATGTGTCTTGGTGAAGGCCTTTTTTGGTTGAGATAATTGGGTGTTCTGTTGACTTCTCGAATTCCAAGCTCCAGCTCATTCCTTAGATTTTGGAAATTCTTGTCAACTATTTGTCTAAAAATGCTTTCTAGTCTCTGCTCCTTTTCCTCCCCTTCGAGAATGCCCATTATTCTTATGTTTCCTCTCCTGATGGTATCAGCTAGTTCTTGTATTTCTCTTTCATCATTTTTCATTCTTCAGTTTCTCTCCTCTTCCTTCTGATTTATTTCTAGATTTCTGTCTTCGATATCACTGATCCTTTCCTCTATTTGGTCTACTTAATTTTCCAAGCTTGCTTTTTCATTTTTCATCTTTCGCAGTATGTTCTTCTTCTCCAGAGGTTCTATTTGGTTCTTTTTGAGGGTTTCAATCTCCTTGCTAAAGAACTCATTCTGCTGATTTAGCTGCATTTTCAGTTCCTGAAATTGTTGATATGAATTGTTTTGGATCTCATTGAGCCTTTTCAGAGGTACCATCCTGAATTCTCTGTCATTTAATTGGCATATTTCTATGTCTTTCAGTTCATTTTCTGGAGATTTGTCTCTTTCTTTCTGAGATGCCTTGTCACCTTGGCTGTTCATGGTGTTTAATGGGCTATTTCTTTGCCTGGGCATTAATGGAAATGTATTCTGTGGTAGATCTTATGTGTAGATCCCATGCTCAGATGTGTTGGTTTGTAGGTTTGGTGTTCTTTATTCTGTTTTAGATGTTTAGGTTATTGTTATTTTAAGGGGAGAGATCTGGGGATCTCTCTCACTCTGCCATGTTTCTGACTTCACTCCTGAACATATGTGGTTTAGATCTGACCTCCTGCTGGGCTGCAGTTTCAGGAATCTGTTTTCTGTTGAACGTCTGTAACCTCAATACTCAGCTTGCTCAGAGTGGGCCATACCAGAAGACTCACATCACCCAAGCTCATATGCTATTAAGAGGCTTCTGAAAGGCACATAAAAAATTTATAGCAGGATCTAGATGCTTTTACTTATTGGGGTATTTGTATTATCCAGGAATTAAGAAACTTGGGGAAGTGAAATCCCCTTTTTAATGGCATGCTCAAGTAGTTTAGTTGCTGAGGAATTTCATTTAGCCTGAGATGAACTGGTAAACTATTTTTTATTTATTTTCATTATCTTGGGCTCAGAATGTTCATGTGTCTCAAATATGAGTCTCTATTGGAGACTTTATTTGTATGTCTTCATAACATCATTGGCTTCATGTTAGCAGCTTTTCATAACAAGTAAAAATGTTTAATTTACTGTAATCTCACTTTAGGTCAGTTATTTCCTACTGATATGAAAGAAAGCACCTTGAGTTTATCATTAATTTGTCTTCACATCCCATTTTAGGATGATTTGCTTTGGAGAAAACTTTCTTGACTAAACTAATACTATCCATAGCATTATCCAGGAATTCTTATTAGATTCTTATTAAACTGAAATACTTTCTGAATGCTGTCTGCTCATTTCTTTTCTCTTTCCAATTAATGTCCCTCTTGAGAGCCATCCCTTTGACTGTCAATTTTAGAAATGTAATTTTTTTTACACAAGTAATAATAACCAGAAAGGGGAAAAAAATGAAACAGCATAACTAGCAGATTTATAATTCGGAGCATAGATATTAATGACATTAATAGTAATCATAGCATTTACATAGCAAAAATGAAGGACAAGAGAATGTATGAGAAAACACTGGCAGAGGTGTTATTCAAACTAATTTTACCTTCTGAGTAGAGCCATTCTGTGAGTGTCACTTGCACACAAGAGAATTCAGAAGAGTTGATGTGATATTGTAATTGATGGTGAGCAGGAGGAATAACATGGTGAAAAGAATGGTCAACACTAAGCCATTATTAGGAATAAAATCCCTTCAAATAAATACTTTTTTTTCTCTCCTAGAGAGGTTCATTAATTCATTGTCAGCGTGTTTGTGTACTGCCAAATTGATAAAGCAGTATTAGGTAGTCTTAAAGGTCATATAACCTTCTCTTTGAGGTTCCAAAGCCTAGTATATATGCAAATAAACATATCCCAGTGTCGCATCTCATAGAGTGCCTCAGCATATTTTTGGCTTATGAGACTCCTCACTTCATTGTTTCTCAACCTTTCCTTGTTCCCTGAATTATTATTCTTTCCTTATTAATTCCAATCTCTTCCAGACCTGTCTTTTCTGCTTTCAACTATTTTCTGATCTCTCCCATTGTAAAAATATTCAGTGACATCTTTACCCATCCATACTGTCTTTCATATTTTCCTGTCAAATTAGTCTATGGTGATTGCCTTTGTTTTCTGGCTACCCATTTCCTTGGGAGGGTAGAAATCTCTTACCCCTTTACTCTCCATCTGGTGCAAAGTTCTATTACAGTTCTAGATATAAGGAACTACATGAGCTCACAGGAAGGGCAACTCACCCAATGCTGAAGATAGTGGTGGGAAGTGAGCCATAAATGGGACTTAAAGGGCAGATGATGAAGGGAATAAGACTATTCCAGATATAGGAAACCATATGTGTAGGTTCAAGGCAGTGAGAGATCATGGTGCATTCAAGGGATAGGAAGTTCTGTCTTGGAGAAAAGAGCTTAGGATAGAGAGAAGATAGAAGATGTAACAGAATTCCAATCACTCAGAGTCTTAGCATCAATGAGAGCTAGAGAAAGGTTTTGAGCAGAAGACCGTTGTCAGATTTAGAAATGCTGCAAGATGAAGAATACATTGGAAGAAGGACAAGAACAGATGGAGGAAGACCAGTTAGGAGGCTTTTCAGGAATCTAGGCAAGAGATGATGGTGGCCTGAATGAACGTTGTGGCAAAGGAGATATTTGAGAGAATAATAAAAGAAACGAGTATTCCTTTTATATATATATAGTAGCTGGTATATTTTAGGGACTGTTCCAGGCATTGGGGATGCAGCAGTGAACAAAATACGTAAGAAATAAACCACTTCCCTTGGGAAGTTTATGCTCTTAAGGCAATGGAGGCAATATAGTATGCTCCATAATGATAAGTGCCAAGGAGAAAAACAGAGAACAGAAATGGAATCTTATAGGACATGGCCATGTAGGCAGGTTTGCAGTTTTAGCTATGAAGTGAGAAATTCTGAAAAGACCTATGGAAAAAGATTTAAAAGAAAATAGGGAGCTAATCTCGTGAATATCTGGAGGAAGAGCATTCTGGAGAGGAAACAGTAAGGTACAAGTTCTTGAGATGGGAACATGCCTGGTGTCTTGAGGAACATCAAGGGGACCAGTGTTGCTGGAGTGAATTGAAAGAGGGCAAGGGTAGTGCAATGGTTAGTTTTATAGGTCAGCATGACTAGGCTATAATTCTTAAATTCAATCTAGCTTAAATTCAATCAAACCAAACACTAATTTAGGTGTTGTTGTGGAGATGTTTTATAATTAATCAGTACTCTTTAAATAAAATAATTCTTAATAATGCGATGGGCCTTATCTAATCAGTTGGAAGGCCTTGAAAGCAAAACTGAGCTTTCTCTGTGCTGCAGACTGAATATTTGTATCCTCCCAAGGTTCATATGTCAAAACTTAATCCCCAATGTAGTGAAATTTGGAGATGGGCTTTTGGGAGGTGATTAGGTCATGAAGGCGGAGCCCTTGTGAACGGGATTAGTGTTCTTATGAAAGAGACACCAGAGAGATTCCCTACTCCTTCAGCCATGTGAAGACAAGAAGACAGGCTGGCTATTTGTGAATCAGGAAGCAGGCTTTCATTCACCAGACACCGTATCTGCTGGTGGCTTGATCTTGGACTTCCAGCCTCCAGAATTGTGAAGAATTAATTTCTGTTGTTTATAAGCCTCCCAGCCTTTGGTATTCTGTTATAACAGCCTGAACTAAAAGACCTTGAGTACTCAAAAAGAAATTCTGCCTCAAGAGTGCAGCATCGGCTTCTGCCAAGAGTTTCTAGCCTGTTGGCTTATCCTACAGGTTTCAGACTTGTTATCTTCCCACGATCATGTGAGCCAATTCCTCAATCCCTTGAAATAATCTCTCTCTCTCTATATATATGTATGTGTGTGTATAAAATCTATTGGTCCTGTTTCTTTGGAGAACCCTGACTAATACAGGTAGTAAAGTGGAGGATAAGAAGACTGAATTACATATGGCCTTGTAGTTCATGGTAGGGACTTTAGCTTTAAGTTTTAGATGAGAAGCTAATGCAAGATTTTGAGGTGAAGAAAGACATGATCTCAAATATTTAAAGAATCATTCTGACTACTGTGTTGGGAATAGCACAAAGGGGAATAGAGGTGATGATTGCTTGGATCAAGGTAGTAGCAGTGGGGATGATAGGTGATAAAATTCTGGATATATTCTGAAGGCACAGCAAAAGCAAACACAACTGTTTTATCATGGATGTGGGCAATGAGAGAGAGGAATCAAGGAAGACATTAATTTTTTTTTTTCGCCCTGAGCAACTGGAACAATGGTTTGAAATAACATCATAAACTTAATTTTGGTAATATTACCTTGAAATGAATGTTGGCCACACAGACAGAGATATCAAGAAAGCATTTGGATATGTGTCTGATGTTCATAGGAGAGATTCAGGCTGAAAATACAAATGTGGGAATGGCAATTGATATTGAATGTGTGTGGTGGGGATTAGAGGATTTTGGTGAGGTGAGGGATGAGGATAAGGGGAAGGAATAAGGCAGGTATAACCCTAGGTTATTGGTTTGGACACTTGTTAGAAATGCCATTCTCTGTTAGGGAACACAGATGGGATAGAGAGATGCTAGGCTTCGCATGTGTTGATTATAAGACATTTATTTAACTGTAATTGAAGAAAATCTAGGAGATTATGTAGTCTAATTAGATTCTTTTATAGATGAAGAAATAGGTTCTAGAACAGCTAGCTTAAATTAGATTGCCCAGTGCTCTTTTTTGCAGTACTAAGGCACCTGTAATTATGGGAAAGACTGTAAGAATACAAGGCACATCTCCCTAATTCTGAGGTTGGCCCAGTTATCCCTAGACAAAAAAAAAAATTTTTTAATAAAAAGAAAAAAGAAAGAAAACGAAAAAAAACCTGAGTAGTCAGATTAGCTCTGAGGTCAAGTGGGAATTCTTATCTGTTTTAGGGAAGAGTATGATGTCCAGTATAGATTAAGACTATCTCAATATTTTCAGGCTCAGCATTTTAATTTCAGGAAATTACATTATGGTGATATTAGGCCAGGGAAGAATGGACCTTTTTAGGTCGAACAGTTGGATAAGTGCATTGCAGCATTTATTTACTTTAAAATAATTCCTAGATGAAATAGTTTCAGTTGCCACCAGAGCTTTTTATTGGCTGATTTTGGAATATTATTTGAATACCACGAAAAGCTTGGGTAAAAGGAAGCAGAGGGAGTTTAGGATAATGGTCCAACTCTCCAAGAATTCCACTGAGGCTGTATGATAAGAGAGATCAGCAAACTTGGGTTCAGATCTTCAGCTTGAACTCTAAGTAGCTATGTGATTTTAGGTAAGTTTGTTGAAACTCTTTAATCTACAGTTACCTCGTCTATAAAATGAGGATAATGATGTCACACAGAGAATTGTCCAAGTGAGTAAACCTGTCAGCCAGCCTGGGGGAGGAGGCTGTTAATAATTGCTCCCTTTCTTCATAGTAAAATCCTTATTAGCCATTTACTCACTAGCCAATTTAGTGTTGAGGATGTACTAAGAGTGAATTTTAACCCCCTTCCTTGGCTTGATTCCTTACTCTTTCTAATCTTTGTTTCCGTTAAAAAGAGTAGATTTCTAGCAAGTGAGAACAGTGGTATGGGGGTGGGGTAGGGACGAGTGTTTCTAAAAGTGAGCATGGGAACATTCTCAAATGGAATAGGAGAGCTGTGAGTCCTAACAGTCCTATGGCAGGGCCTCGAGATGTCAGCAAGTCCTTGGAGGTTTTATGGTGTGTCCATGGAGGGCAGTTTCTTTGACACAGTCAGGATTTATGGACCTCACAAAAGAGAGAGCCATCTGTCATCGAGGTCCTGGTTTAGGGACAGAGTTCCCTGATACTTGACATTAGGAGTCTTTCCCCACTCACCCTAAGATAAGGTAAGCCTCTTTGATTTTGGCATGCCATTCAGAAGTAGCCCTATTGATGGCTGAGATGGATTTTCCTACTAACCTGCTGAGAAATGGGTTCAAAGGTAGAATTAACTTGATTCAAATAATAGTTATTTAAAAGTTTTCAAACTTAAGAGTCACAGCAGAAATTGCCTGATGTTGGTGAATTGGAGCAAGCTTTTTTTTTTTTAAAAAAAGCAAAGAACAAAATTTAGAACCCCTACAGCGTTCATTCCATCATTTACCTTCCAGCAGAGTAGGGCTCCAGCCTCTAAGGTTCTGGGTTCCTGCTTACTACTGCTGTGTTCACAGCTATTTCAAGTCTTTCGACAATGCCCACGACACAGGATCACTGCAGGATTAAATGGCAAACTGTGCCTAGCATGTGGTTAACATTCAATAAAAAGAACTGGTTACCATTCTGTCAGCATAATATCTAGAAGTAGTACTTATTTTTCATAATGATTAAGGCCAAAGTTCATCTAAGTGTTAATTTCAGACAGGCATGTTAACAGCCAAAATAGGTTTATTGTGAAAAAAAGAAAGTTATCAGTACATTCTGGATCTCAGTTATCTTACTGAAGTTTCATTAATGGCTTTCTCCTAGCCTACTTCACTTTTCCACTTGGCAAGCTGAACAGGTATAACTTAATTAAAAGAACAAACAGCTATTTCAAAATAAGTTAGAAGCTTACTGTAACAGACTGTACACGTTCTAGTGTCATTCTCACAGATACTCTAGTAGAGTGCTACTGCAGTATGGGTAATGTATAGAGAGAAATCTAAGTTACATTCTTTAAATGTTTTGGAAAGCAGGTATTTTTGCCTCAGATATGTCTTTACATCAACTAAATGTTGAACATAGTCTAACAGTAATTGTATTTTGATTTTCTGTATTAGAAGAAGGTATTTGATGGGGAAGAGGGAGAAATTTATTGTAGGAATATCTTCTGTGAAATTTGCTTATGTGGTATAGAATCTAGAGTATAATCTTCCTTAAACAGATTGTCACATAATCCTTGTGATCTGCAGTGGCACTGACTTGTTCAATAAGTCAAGAGTTTAGGACAGCACCTGACACATGTTGAATAAATATTAGTTTCTGTTTAGAAATGATCAAAATCTTTCACTATGAAGTATCTGAATCTAAATGTGGCTCATTTGTTATATTTCACAGAGGTCAGTGACTCTGATTTATGTTTTATGAGTATGAACTTTCTGATATAAGGACCAAAATTCTTTATATCATATGAATGTATCTAACATAGTCTTGAAAACATTTTTCTATACTAGAAATCCAACAAACCTACTTATTTTTTCAATTTATAGGTCTAGTCTTATATTACCATCTTTCTGTGCCTCACTCTCATCTGAGAAATTTCCAGACAGTAAAAAAATAAAGATCTTTAATTACATAATCTATTTTTCTTTATTTTGACGGTTAAGCCATGTTCTGTTCAAAATAAAAAGATGGAATCACCACAGGTTTAAGTTTGATCCATTTCTTATTGTTGCCACTTTGGGTACATTCTTCCAATTCTCTGCTTTAAATCCCAATGATACTTTTTTACTTGCAGCAAGTGTCCACCTTGTGCTGAAATGTTTGGCATTAGAACATAAGGTATCTCTCTGGAATCAGAGTGGTAATGTATAGGATGAAATATTTGAGTGACATATTTTATATCATGTGAAATTCATTGTGAAATGCCACTAGATATAGTCATTATATTTAGAGAGCTTGAAGTTTTTATGTATAATAGAAAAAGGAAATGTGAATAGTATAAAATTTAAGTGTGATTAAAAATAAAAATATATCTTAAACATTTACAGTGCAAATTTTGCAAAGCCTTCATATAAGCCATAAAATCTTGGAAATTATTGTAAAACTGCTTTTGTTCTTTTTCTCGATTTCCATAAGGTCAATTGCTAAGATATTTCTCTCTTTGTATTACATGACATTAGCTTTCAGTTAAAGAACAGGAATAATAAAGGATACTCCAGAGCCTCAAAAGGTGATATTGAAGAAAAAGATAATTGGGAAAAGCAGAAGTCCAAACATTAAAATTCTGATTAATATTAGATGAAATCAACTTAAACCTGGTAAATCAATTTTCAACAAAACCAAGTACTTATTGTCCTTTAATTTTATATCCAATATTTGCATCAAACTTAATATTGAACTTCCGTTTTAAAACTGTCAGGAAACGATCAGGAAAGATCCTAAAAAAAGATACATGAAAATAATTAGAAAATTAATATTAAGTGCATTTGTAAGCTATCTTCTCTTAAAATACTTATGTTTATCATGTATCATGTCTATGTTCATTTTAAACAAGATTAAAAAGTTTAACATGGTCATTGCTATATGTTCTTGCCAATTAAATCCTTTTCCTTTTCAAAAGGAAAAAAAAAGGTTTAACATTCTTAGGGTAGAAGTGACTTGGAATATTGTTTTAAAATAAATATACGCCTATATTTTTCAAAAGATCTAAAAGAGGAAGTGTATGGAACTGAATAGCTGACATGCTAGAGGATTTTAAAAAATTGACATTGAAAAGGAAGCGAGAATAGCAACTAATTTTATACTTTATAATCCAGAATATTATTAAAATGTTCTGCTTCCCCACCCCCACTAAGAGGCTGGAGAAACAGAATTGGTTCCCCAGTCAACAGACTTGGTTTTGAGCATAATTCTGAACAAATTATTTAACTTTTGAGTTTAAATTCCTCACATGTAAACAGAAAAATTAACACCCACTCCACAGTGTTCTTTGAAGAATCAATGTGTTAATATAAAATATCTTAAATGATGATAGACAAGTAGGTCTAATTTTTTTCTCCTCACCCTATCCTTAAGAATATTGAGGAACTTGTCACATTCCAATAAGTCTGACAGAAACTAAACAGAATATGTAATTTAGTATACCTATATTCAGACATCTGTCTAGATGGCATTAATAAAGTTTGGAAATTGAGCACTGAACATTCATAGGGGAAAATCAGGGCAATGATAATAATAGTAGTAATTATAAAAATAGTGGTATATAACATTTATCAAGTATTTATAGTATGCTAAACACTTTAAATGCATTATTTTATTTATTCTTTATAGCCCTATAAAGTCTTATTGTTGTCTCCATGTGACAGATGAAGAAACTAAGCTTCAAAGAAGTTAAATAACTCATTCATGTTCATGTTGCAAACAAGTCACACAAACACAGCTTCACCTAACTCCAGAGCACAGACTTTGAGTCTCTATGCTAAAAGTCTAGGAAACAGATTCGTTTATTCGATCATCAAACTGTTTGGTGTCTTTTAGGTGTCCATCAACTCTTCACAGTGCAGGGTATATAGTGATGAAAAACAGGCAAAATTCCTTCTCTCATAGAGTTACATTCTAAAGGAATGTAATCATTGAGTGCTTACTTATGTGATGTGACAAATAAAATGCTAAGCACTTCACAGGTTTTAACTCATTTACTCACCAAGGAGATCTTTGGGTTTTACTCCCTAAACCTCTAAGGTATGTTCAACCACATTTCCTAGAAGAAGGGGCTAAAAAACCCGACACATGTCACTTATGCTTTTGATTTCTTCAATTATTTTTCAGTCTCTAGGTCAGTAATTCTTAAACTATGATCTTTGAACTAACTGCCTGTAGCAGTGGCCAGTTAAAATACAGATTTCTGAGTCCCAACTCAAACATCTTATATTAAAATCTTGAGAGGTGAGATCCAGAAATCTATATTTAAAATTGACTTCCCAAGTGATTCTGATACCACTACCATGTTGGAGGAGCCTGAGTCTGGAGACATGCAGTAAGAGGCGTTTTTGTTTGTTTGTTTGTTTGTTTGTTTGAGCTATGGCACCTATTCACTTTCTCCTCATTAACTGACCAGTCTCATTGCCACACAGCTTTCTCAGATGAGTAATGAGGCAATGTGTTAAGATAAGCCATTCTTTGCACCAGTGGTTTCCATTGTTGGCTGTACATTAAATCTGAATATGCATACAAATCACCTATGGATCTTATTAAAATATAAATTCTGATTCAGGCGATCAGGAAATTCTGCATTTCTAAAACTCTTGGGTGATGCTAATGCTGATGCTGCTGATCCATGGACCACATTTAAAGCAGCGAGGCTCAAGGATCTTTAAAACTATATAAGATTATTTAGCAATTCCTATGCTGCAGTGTGATTTTGCACAAAATAATACCTCAATGATTATCTTTTGTATATTTAAATGAATATCTAAAACATAACTATGGTCTCTTCTAATATTACTGTCCTACAATTCCGTTATGTAGTAATGCTTAAAAATTGTCTTCATATTCATTCATTTATAAGACAAGACTTCCAGAAATATACAAATTTCTTTCTTAAAAAAAACTTAAAAACCTATGGAAATTATTCAGTTTATTTACCCAACTGCTACACCAATCTTGCTTCAATAATTAACAAATGTACTTTAGAAACTGATGGATTCTTTAAGCCCATTATCTTTATTAACTTAATTTCCTTTAATTGTACTTTATAAAAATTTGGTTTTAATCTGAGTAAAAACATGCATTAGATAAATATTTATAACGCTGACAAACATATCTGTCGCTTACCTTTCCAACATTGTTAAAATTTTTATACAATATGGAACAAAAATCATTTTCTGCTCAGTCAGGATCCCATTCATCAGCTTGTCTACCACTTCCTCAGGTTCCAAGGGGGGTCCCAAACTGAAATCAGAAGCAGACTTCAGAAACAAATAATTTCACTGATGCTTCAGCTTTAGTTTAGTGCTAAACAAATAAGTTAAATTACCACAGGAACCATAACATTACTGACTTGGAGCATCATAGGTGCTCAAAAATGGTAGCTGCTTTAGCATTAATAATAAGAAGAATAACAACCACCACCACTTACTTAGTGCTTGTCATGTACTGCACATTGTGCTAAACATTCTACACAGCTTATCTCACAAAAGTTTTACAATTACCCTATGAAGGAGAGACCATAGTCCCTACTATGCAAATGAGAAGTATGGAAGTAACTAGGATGCAAAAATAATTTAGCTAGATTAAGTCTGACAAATTCACTTTTAAATCTTTAGAAGTCTTGGAATAGAAATCAGATACCATTGTACAAGTTTTATTATATACTAAGACTTTTTTAATGAATAATTTCTAAAGTATTGGAGAATTTAAAATGTAGGAACCTAGGTCCTTGGTCACCATACGAAACTCTTATATTATGTTTGATTATTTAACTTTACCACTTTATCAGGTCTTCATTTAATTTTCAGCTGTTACTTAGCTCCATGTTATATCTTCACTGTGTAAACACCCTGGTATATTCACTATTGAATAGTAGGTGGTCCCTAAAAAGTGGCCGTTTTTATCTGGGTGTTAGAATAAGTGCACTTATGATGCAGTTGCACAAAATTTGGTCCTGAATTTTTAAGATTTCACTAATGACTTAGGAAAAAATGATTCATAATTAAATACAGTCATGACATTTGCCAATGTCATCAAACTGTTTGACGACTAACATTTTGGGGAGGCAGATTTTAAATGATGTGACTAGTTAAGAGAAGTGAGACAAAAAGAATTGGATGAGACTCCTTAAAAATGAATACAGAATTGTTCATTCAGAAAAAAATAGCAATAAAGTAAAAGTGGGATAAATGAGCACAATAATTGGATACCTGAAGGAGAACAAAACATAAAACATATATGATATAATTTTTCATTCTCAGCATAGATTGGTCATTTATTAGAATGCTGTGTTCATCCCAGGACTCTGAAACAATAGTGTTTCATATGAAGAGTTTGGAGATGTGACAGGAGAGGAAATACAACAGTGAAAGTGATGGCTTTGGCCAATGGAGGTAAAAATGAAAGGCGATGGAAACTTGAAGAAGACTAAGTTGTCTTTTAACCTGTGGCATAGGTGGGGTGTTTGATCATCTAACTTTACCACTTAAGTAGCTTAATAATTTTAGGAAAGAAATTTCTACTCTTTAAAGTTCAGGTTTTGGTTTTTGTGTTTAATTTGAAAAATAGGGATAATTCAGTGGTATGCTGGTAAATGTTTCACTGGCTCTCAAGGAGACAGAATTACCAGTTTTGTAGCATTTTCCAATTTCTATGGTGTAAATACTCCCTTCATGGCCAATTTCAAGTTACCGACATGGTGTTACTGAATGAGTATTATCCACCACACTCCATTGGTAATGTGAGGAAACAGATTTCGTTAAATATATTACATGTAGGAGAGTAGATGTTTTAAAAGAATGTTCAACAAAAATAATTCTTGGTCGTCAAAAAAATTAATCAGAACATCCAATTACACTTAAGCTAATAAATCCAGATTATGCTACATTGTCTATATTACTAATTGGAAAGAGATAACTTATTTGAGAGAAAAACATTTCATTAAAAATTGTTCATATACCTAACAGGAGTCCCAAAATACATGAAGCAAAAAACTGACAAGACTGAAGCATAAAATTGACAGAACTGAAGGGAGAACATAGACAATTTAACAATAAAAGTTGGAGACATTAATCCCGCTTTTAATGATGGATTGAACTGGACAAAAGATAACAAAGAAATAGAAGACTTGAAAAACAATATAAATCATCTAGACCTAGCAGCATTTATAGACAACGCCACTCAACAACAGCAGAATACATATTCTTCTCAAGGGCACAAGGAACATTCTCCAGGACAGATCACGTGTTATACCACAAAACAAGCCGTGTTAAATTGAAGAAGATTAAAATCAAAGTATGTTCTCTGACCACAATGGAATGAAATTAGAAATCAATAATAGAAGGAAAATTGGAAAATTCAGAAATATGTGGGAATTAACTGATGAGACAAAGGAAAAAAATCCCAGGAAATTAGGAAATACTTTGAGATGAATAAAAAGATATAACATACAACATTTATGAGATGCAGCAAAAGCAGTGTTCAGAGGGAAATTTATAGCTACAAATACCTACATGAAAAATGAAGAAAGATCTCAAATCAATAGCCTAACTCAGATTATGCTGTTATAACCTTTACAGTAAACCAGTTTCTTTGCAGTGTGTTAGATGTGTAAATATAAGAACAAATAAACTACATCATTTGTGTGATTTAAAAGAGAATTTAAATTCCAATATTAATATGATACAAATTATTTTGAATCAGTCATTTAGAAGTCAGTTCAGTTTCCTTCTTTCAGAAAGGCTGTCCTCTGTGTAAAGAAGACAAAGTTTGGTCTGAATCCAGTTCTGCTACTTACAGGCAAGTTACTCGACAAGTAAGCAACTATTGTTGTGAGGTTTAAGAAAATTACTGATTTTATTCAGTGCCCCAAATATAAACTAGAATAAGATCTCTCTGTCCTCTAATTAGAAGAACTAAGTTTCTAGATTAAAACCAACCTCACATTGGCATCCATTCTAGTATGAGCCTAATCTTCAAAGGGGTTTATATGACAGGCCCAAGCCCTAGATGCTTCTTTAGCCAGGTTATATTCCCGTGACTAGGCTAGAATCACACCACCTTCTATTTATACTTTCTTCCTATAGCAAGCTTCCATTATTTTTTTATTGTACTAGTAGAGCCTTGCCAAGAAAGGGCACCCTTGCCCACAGGAAGGTTAGCTTGTGCAGCCTGGTCCTAGGGACTAAGGTAAAAAATTCAATTACAATTTTAAAAAATATGGTGCCTCTTTTTAACTGCTGAAAGACGGTCTGAATGAAAAACTTGACTCAAACATTATTTTGGTATCTAGATCCTGAAAATAATGGGAGAAATTGGCAAATTTTATCCTTGGGAATGCCACTCACCTTTTCCTTTGACATTCCCTTTCAGTTTTAGTGAACTCTTTTAATTAATTAATTAATTTTTTATTGAGATATAGTTGACATATCATATTGTGTTAGTTTAAGGTGTACAATGTGTTGATTTGGTACATGTATATACTGCAAACCCTAGCGTTACCTAACACCTCCATCCCATCACATAACTATCATTTCTTTTTTGTGGTGGGAACAGTTAAGATCTAATTTCTTAGTAACTTTGAAGTTTTTAATACAGTATTGTCTATAATCATAATGCTGAGGGAAGTAAGCAGTTTACCTACTGCTTCCAGAATCCCATGTGTAACATATGCCAGTTATATAAAATTCAGACATTTGATCTGTACCTAGGGAGATGTCTAGAAGTATGTTCACCAAAATGTTAAGAGTAGTTTCCACAGGGTAGAGGGTTTTAAGAAAATCTAGAAAGGGACTTTCTTATTTATATTTTTCTGTATGTTGGAATTTTTAAAAGTATATATTATGTTTATAAAGACATTAAAGCTATGCCCAAAGAGCGGAAACACTAACAATTAACCTCAGAGCGGATCCTTATAATTTTATTTTTTAACCAAGGAAAGACCATGGTCTGGTACTCATTTTGGAAGATAATCTCTGGATTACCAACAGAAACTGTTTTCCACATTGTAGTCCTGGGTTCTCTCTATCAGAATTACCTATGATGTGTGGTAAACACACGTAGTTCCAGGTTTCCATCCCCACCACTACCCTGTCCCACCCAATAAATCAACATCTCTGGGCTGGGGCTCCTATGTGGTTCCCAAGCATCCCTGGTGAAATGTATGTACACTTAAGTCTAAGATCCACTGCTTGGGGGAAGAAAAAAAGGGAAGATTAGCAAGTTCACCTGTGTCATTCATATTTACATTTATATATATTCACCATCTCTCTTTGTCTCTCCATCTGTTTTCCCACAATCTACAAAAGCTGAAATTGAGATGAGCCAAGGGCATGGAATATCAGGTGTTTTAAGGATTAAAACACTTAGGAAAATCCACAGAATGGCTCATATTCATGCAATTGCCAATCCTTTTATCTCCATTTCTGTCTCAACTAACCTGGTACTTGTGTTTTTGATGAAGCCAGTATTAATGAAATTAGTGCAAAGACATGTTGTTTTGACTCCGGTTCTTTCCAAGGCAGCAAGTTCTGCAGTCAAAGTTTTATGAAATCCAATAGCAGCAAACTTGCTTGAACTGAAAATAAACACAGAGAGCTCACAAAATAATTCAAGAAAGCTGCTGCATCTATTTAATTCAGATGTCTGTTTTCTTTAGGTGTGGGCCTCTGTTCCGCAGCATGGCCAGCACCTGAATTTCAAGGCCCAGACCAGACCTATTGAATCAGAATCTGTATTCCAGAAGATTCTCGGGTAATTTACAGGCACAGGAAAGTCTAAAAAACACTGACATAGAATATTTACTGCATTCCAACATCATTTATCAGAGTGACAACTGAGCAGGTTGAAATGTCTTGTTAGGAAAATTGGTAGGGTATTCGTTTTGTTGTCGCTATTTCCATAAAATTTAATTTAGTAGGCTGCTCATTATTTACTTTAATGGAATTCACTTGCCAACAGGGGAGCCTGCCTGAGACTTTAATTGCAGAGGCAAAAAATTCCTTTTTTGGCCTCTTGTGTTCCTGGCAACTAAAAGAGTCCAGACAAATAAATTACCCAACAATAACGGATAAATTAAATAAATAGTGGCATATATGTACAGTGGCATACCATGCAGGAATTGAAAGTGATGTTGCACATATATATTAATTAACATACAAAATGTTCATTTTAAACTTAAATAAAAGCAATTTTTTTGTATGTAGATTTTTTTAAATGTATGACTATCTATCAGTATTTAAAATGTCCTAAAAAGTTATAACAAATGCTTATTATGGTTATTTCTGCATGGTGAGATTATCAGTAAGTTTTCTTTTTTTCTTTTTCTAAAATATATTTTCTGATTTTTCCTAAGTGAACCAAAAGTGCGGGAATATATTAAAACTCAGAGTTAATGTACCTGAGCATGTGAAAAGAATTTTATATTTTTGAACTTCAAGGTGAATTTATTTTTAGACATGAATATACATATGTATATACACACACACACATATATACACATATGTATATAAGAAAGCTAAAAATGAGTGGATTTTTTCCCCATACTTTGTAATATTACATCAAATTTCTTATTCTTAATAATCTGAATTAATATTTCTTATTCCAAATTATTCTTTTAAAGAACATTTCATTACAAGTTAATGATCAGGTCTCAATTTTGCCACATGTATACATACTGCTAACTTTCATGCTTGTAAATTGGCTATTTGAGTTGATAAGATACATTAGCCAGAGTTTTGTGGTACCAAATATTTTTCTTTTTAAAATGAAGATACTTTTAAACAAAATACTTAGCAAGCAGCAAAACAATATAATCAAAAGATTAACCTCATTATGAATTCAGTTCTTTCAACATGCATTTTTCACATTAATCTTTAAAACTATTGAAATATGACTCCAAAAGAAATTTAAATATTTTTTTTCTAATATAGAAATGGATTCTGTAATGGATTCTTTTGCTATGGCTGCAACTCAGGACAATGATAGCTGAGGGCTGGATTATAGGGAAAAAAAAAAAAAAGATTACTCTAGGTCCTCTCTTATTTCATTCTAACAAACAAGAGCCATAGCATATACGTTTAATTCCACTAGGGCAAAGCATTCTAGAAGCTAAAATGAGAGGAGGGACTTTACCATATTGTGTGAATATAGGCAAGTGGAATTGAACATACCCAACAGGTACCCTCCTGTCACTGAACACTTGCAGGATTTCAGATTCTATGCTAAGTGCATTACATTATGATTTAAACTTTATAGCACCCTGATGAGTTAGTTAAGTTATGAGTTAGCCTGTTATGGATGAGGAAAATAATGCACAGAGAAATTGAGTAACTTGTCAAAGGTCACATAAAATTACTAAGTGATTGAGTCAAGATTCATAGTAATCCTATTCTGGAAACAACCCAAATGTTCATCAACAGTAGTATGGATAAAAAATGATCTAAAAAAATAAAAAAAATAAAATAAAATTAAAAAAACGATCTAGTCACAGAATGCAATGCTATAAAGGCATGAAAATGATTAAACTATACCTATCAACAATGACAGGGATAAATCTCACAAAATAGTGTGATTTTATGTACATAAAGATCAAAAATAGGCAAAATTAATCAATGGTGTTACAAGTCAATATAAGAGTTAACTTTAAGAAGGAAAGAGGGATTGGTGAATGGGAAGAGTTCCCAAAAAAGCTTCCGGAGTCTTGTAATGTCCTATTTTTTGACCTGTGTTGTGGTTAAATAGATGTATCTACTTTGCAATAACTCATTGAGCTCTTTACTCATGATCTCTGCAGTTTTATAAATGTATGTTATACTTCAATAAAAAATTTGTTTTAGAAAGCAACACCTCAGTTTAATAACAGCTGATAAACATTGCTTTCTACTGGGAGAAGTCTTAGTGAATCTCTGTGAAAGTTCTACCATCGATCAGATGCAGAGCAAAAACTAAATTGAAGATACTGTGGTCAATAAGGACCAAAGACTGTGACAGCTCAGGCCAGGGATAGCTAAGGATCCAAACAGAAGTTCTGCGAGGGCAAGCAAACCATAGATCTTTCCCAAGCTGGACATATACAGCTCGTGTAGGTGCAACCTTGCCTTTTAGCCTAAAGGGCATCTTCGTGTAAATTAGAAAAGGCCATTCCTCTTCTCAGGCTAATTTACTGCCATTTGCAGGAAAATCATTGAACTCTAAAAGGACCTGACTGTGAACAGTGCATCCTAGAATTGTGCAGTGCACAATTTGTACAACTGTGTATATCACTCCTGCTTTGACAAGTACTCCATGAGAGCTTTTACTTCTGTTGAAAGCACCATCACTAGTCACCAAAATAAATTTGTTCCGTACACAAAGTATGCTCTCTCTTGGTTCTCACTGTAAACACTCAGTGGGGTAGAATCAAATCAGAATCAAGAGCTACAGTATTTACTATAGCCCTGTTGAATTCTCTGATACTCTTTGCTTACCTGGAGAATATGATAGAATTTGGCAGGGCAGGAATGTTATATAGTAGACTGGCAGCAGCACCTGCAACTATCTTCATCAAGGAAGTGAAATAAATACCAGATTGTATTAATTCTTGATGGCTAGGGGCTAATCAGCTAATTTAAATCAGCTTTGAAAGAGATAAGATACAATCTGTACACTATAGGTCTGGTCTTTCTCTGACTGCTTCAGCAGTTACTTTATTCTTTTTTAAAAAAACTCAATCCATGTCTATATTTATTTTTTAAACTATTATAAAACAAATATATGTTCAGAAAGGAAAAAGGAAAGAAAACAGATGAACAAAAGAACAAAATAAATCTTATTTTTCTTGCTATTACCTAAGAATAACCATTCTCTAGGTGTGGTTAGAATAAACGGTTCGATACACTTTCTTGCAAACTTTTAAAATGCAAGAATATATGTGTGTGTGTGTGTGTGTGTGTATATATATATATATATATATATACCTCAAAGTTACCAATCCATGCCTGTTTATATATTTATACACATATCTATAGCTATATATACAACTATATAGTTTCTAGCATTTAGATACATAATCCCAAAAGAGCACAATGGTAGAAAACAAATTTGAGCATTATTTGTATGTATATTTACATAATCATAATTCAACATTTTTAAGAATTATTTGTAAAGTATAGAAATAGCCAAGAAACTGTTGGGGTGTATGCAACCAGGAGGATCGCCTTGGCTGCAGTGGCCTCAATGATCAGTTCTTTACAGTATACAGTGGGGCACATTACTTAGCCCTGCTTGCTATAGTACGTTCTTCAATTATTACAATAGTGGTTTTTTTTAATGGATAAATATTACAGGTCTTTTTATAACAATTTCATTGTTTGGATGCTTTTAATGTTTAGAATCCCACATTATATTCTCTTGTCTTCACACTATTTTATTTCCACAACAATACATTATTTAAAATTATTAATACTAACTTCTGTTCCTGGTACAAAACTATTGCTCTTATTTTGTAATTCCTTGCTGCTTAAAGGGATGAGAAATGCTTTAAGCAGTTGGTTTCTAACTGGATAATTTCCCTGCAGCCACCTCTGAGAACAGTCAACATAGGAGGGGATTAATGGTTAATAATGGTGTTACATAAGCCACTTTGCGCAACTTTGTGCCTATTTCAGCAACTTCAACTCTACATCATTAACTATAATGCTCATTAGACAGGTAAGAAACCAAACACAAGTTAAGCTTAGGAACCAATGAAGGAAACACATGTTCACTTACCAATAAGCCATTAAAAAAGGGATCCCTACATAACCGGCTGCTGAAGCCACGGTAACAATATGGCCATGATTACACTTCATCATCGCTGGAAGAAAGGCCTTTGTAGTCTAGAAATAGTTGTTATTAAGAGAGAAAAGAAATATTGTTATTTCTGATTCACAGACCCCTTGAAAACACTTTGAAACAAACGTGTACTTTGTTAACAGTGTTCCTGGAAGAAATGAAAAAACCTAGATTAATTGCCAAATGTGGCAACATACAGCAACTGGATAGGATGCCCAGACTAGAAAAATTAAGCTTAAACAATAGATACTGAAAACTTGGGGCAACCATCCCATTTAAATTGTGAACAAGTTAGGGGTGGCTCCAGAGTATAGTGGTTAGCACATCTGCTTTGCATGCAGAAAGTCCTGGGTTCACGCCCCAGGTGGAGCCACAGACCATAACCCGGGTACCCTGGGCCTTGGGGTGCCAGGCCCTGGGTGCATGCCATGAGCGTGTGGGAAGAGACGCCCCACCTTCAGAGATCCAGTTCTTAAGGGGAAACAGGAATATCCATAGGTCAGGGGTAGAAATGCGGGTGGAAATAAATAAATTGTGAACAAGTTATGTCCAGTGATCTTCTCCCTTTTGTCACTGATATCATCTATCATCTCATACACTGAATAGGTATAATAATGTAGAGTTATCAAAAAAATTTACATTTAATGTGAAATTGTTAGAAAACAGTTTGGTTATATCATCAAAATACCGAAGAACAGTAATCTTCTCATCGTCACTGAATGTTTATACAATAAATACTTACTGAGCACCTATTACATGATGGGGATTCAGAAGCAGGTAAGACAATACCTTATATTCTAATGGAGGCAGAAAGATAGGCCCATTCATAAATCATAAAAATACAGACAGATGTCAGTAACTTGGAAATATTAACATGATACTGCATTTCTATCAATTGACTCCGATATTCTTTTGAGATTATTCATCCCAAACTGGCTATTTGGCAATAATTAGGCCACGCACACACACACACACACACACAATGTTGAATGGTGAGTTGTTTATAAAGTTTACAACTTTGAGGCCAGGATACAACAGGAAAACTGGGTCTCATGAGAATCTGAAAGATAACTGAGTTCACCTTTTATAAAATCACAGATGACTCAGAAGGTACCTAATCCCTACTTCATCTCTAAACATGATCACACAGAGATGCGAGACTCTAGCTTAGAATTAAAACATATATAATACCTCATGTTTATTTATTTATTATTTTTTTGAGGGGGAGGAAGAATAATTGATGAATTTTGGTCCTAGCATGAAAAATGATCTCTTTGTATGTTATCCCTGGTATCTGAAAAAAACTTTAGTGTCGAGTTGATTTGATACATCTATGTCTACTGAAAGCTCCATTTTAAATTTAATCTTAGAGTCTTACAAAGGGGATTTTTTTTGTAAAAGAAATCATACTTACCCAGAAATGTGCAAATATATTAACTTCAAATGTCTTTTCAATCTCAGGGTCTTGTGTAGCAAACAAATCTGATGTATAGACCACACCAGCATTATTTATTAAAATACTAACATCTCCAATTTCTGCCTTCACCTTTAAAAATAAAGAAAAATATTTGCATCATTAAGAGGTATGAAGGTAGTTTTCCATGCAATAACCATTAAAGAAGTATCTGTTTATCCATAAGCTGTTGGAAAAAAATTTTGACTCCATGTGCCAACATGGAAAAAATAACTTTTAAATTTTAGGTACTTAATTTCAAAACAGCTCTTCCTATAAGTTTGTTAGGTAGAAATTTTCTTTTGCAATTTAGTCTCATGACTTTGCTCTACGGATTATAGCTCAAGAGGCATTTACTAACAAAAATATAACCAGTGACAAATAATCATCATTCATTTTTTAAATACTACTTCAAAAAGTAAGCCAAAAAAAGGTTAAATTAATTTGCAAATGCAGGAACTATTACGGGGAACTATGTAAAACTGATTGCATCATTAAGCTGGCTACATCTTCTATTTATTTTTTTGGTCATTCCGTTCTAATGCTCACCAACCTTTTTCCATCAAGAAGCAGTAGGCTTCTAGCAATGCAAGAATATCTCATTCAGTATTTTTATGTTTTTTTGAGTAACTAAGCTTCTCTGTAGATGCCCCCTAGAGTTACAATGCATTTTGTTGTACTTTGTGTTCCAAATGAAAGCTAGCTTCTATTAATAGAGTTATCATTATTTAATGCTGCAGTGTGTTGGGGGACTAAGGGGGAGGTGGCGACTAGCCTATTAAAAACTTTCACATATGTAAGGACTATGCATCTTATATGATTTCATGATCTCATTTAATTCTCACAGCAATTCTACGAGGTAGCAACTCTCAGTATGCCCATTTTAAAGATGAGAAACATGAAACATAGAATGGCTAACTTTCTTGCCAAAGGTCACATGACTGGGACTCTTTCAGATTTTCTGACTGCAGAGCCCAAGACGAGTTTCAAACCTCAAACAGAAAGGAAGCCAGGAGGGGAAGGCCCATCAGCACCCCAGTAGGACACCAGTGTGCCATGGAGAAGCCTCCCCAGCCAGAACTGAATTTCATCAGGTTGTATTTAAATTATGAAAGAATCAAGCTAAGTTATCTGGTCCTTGATCAACATTATGTGTACCTATATCCACACCTCTAGCACAATATGAAAACTGTTGTTCAGAATAATGCTCCTAAGTTATTTAGAAAAACAGGATATTTTATGCGGTTTGAATGATGAAGCTGCTGTAACTCTTCCAAAAACATCACGAATCAAAATATACGTTACTGCTTTATATTGCCAAAGTACTTGCCCAGACCCTTTTGACCCTTCCTTCATCTTTGAGCTCCTCCATCATCGCCTATTGTCTCCCTGGAATATGAATATCTGGTTGCACATTTCTTAATAATGGAAGCAAGCTGAGCATTTAACTGTTTAGTGGCATAAAACTGTCCTGATAACAAAATAGCCACTTAAAAATATCTGATAATCATATGTATTGTGTATACTGTTTGAGCATCGAGTTAGTTCATCTTAGAACAATTTCAGTAAAAATAGTATGGTTAAAATACATGGAATAGGTTCAAATAAAATTATCTTTTCCAGAAAAGCTTATTCCCAGATGAATCTGAAAATGAATATTTTCCATTTAGATAACTAAAGATTTTGGGCTAGTAAATCCCCTTGACAATGGCTAATAACAAAATTATATAGATAATACTGGTGGTTTTATTATAATACTAAGAACTAATTCTTATAGGGTGACTACTGAGTTCTAAGAACTTTATATCATTAATTCACTTAATCCTCATCTTTTTGTGATCCCCCTTTTATAATTGTAGGAAGTCAGGCACAGAGAGGTTGAGTAATTTGTCCAAGGCGACATAGTTACTATTATTGGAAAAGTGCTCATCTCTATGAAGGAGAATAATTGTTAATTTAAGTAAAATAGTTATTGTTAAATGCAGATGTTTCTTACCAATAGGCCTTGATCTTACTGTACTCCTTTCTAGGAAAGCCATTTCTCATCACTAGGCTGGATAATTTTTTTTTTTAGGCGAGGCAACCCTTGGTTGACCTCACAGATTGCAAGGACCTAGTCAGCTTACGATCCCTCATTTTTTATTGTTTACACCTACAGCACCTGGTCTTCCAAGTGGTCTCCCATCTAAGTACTAACCAGTCCCTACCCTGCTTAGCTTCCAAGATTAGATGGGATTGGGCTTGTTCAGAGTGGCATGGCCGTAGACTGGGTAATTTCTACTTATTCTTTTGACTTAGCTCAAAATGTCCCCAAATCTAAAATTCCTTAAAATTTAAGAGGTTCTCAGGTATGGCTGAATCAGAATCTTTATACCGTACTGAATCAGAATATTCAAGGTGAGGTCCAGGAATGATTATTTGCCCAGGTAATTCTACTGACCTTCCTAACATTATCACATTTGGTTAACAAGTACATGTGTGAGGTCAAAGTGAAATCCCATTATACACAGCACATCTCAGTTGTAAATAGAAGAGGCCAATAATGCTATATAGAAATGGATATATCTATAATTAAGACTGATAAACAGGTTTATCCAAACTCCCTAACCCAGTTTTTTGACTGGGCTTCAGAAGATCGTGTCAGTGATCTGCAGTGTCACATAAGAATTTACCTGTACCAGAATCAGATGGGCAAGCTCTGGGTGTGTATGTAGGGTATTAAATATGTGGATTCTTGGGCCCAGCCCTCTACCTACTGAAAGAAAACCTCTGGGGTGCCTATTTTTTTAACAAGCTCCATGGAAGATTCCAGAATACACTTAATTTAGAGAACTTCAGTTCTAGGTTCTAGTTCTGGGTCTGCCATTAGCTAGCTGCATAACCTTGGGCAAATTGCAAAACTTTTGTTTGTCTGGGTCATGACTGGGTCATCTCCAAAATCCCTTCCAGCTCTGACATGATGATTCTAACCAGATGTAACATTTCACCTTCTTCGCGGAATTGTAAATATCTTCTCGGTTACTGCAGTCTACCACAAAGGCATGAGCCTTTGCACCCAGTCTCCTGCATTCAGCGGCTGTTTCCTCAATTCCATGCTGGAAAAGTAGCAAAGAGGGCAAGGAAAACAAAATAAGTTATGCGAGTATATTATACCAACAGTTGAAAAGAATTAAGGCTAGTCAGATTCTTTGAACTAGGATCAGGCAAAAATTTACTGACACATTTTTGACAGGGATATAGGCACACTTTGCTCTCAATACTTTAACAAGCTTCTTTTATTTGGAACTGAACTTAAAGCAAGTTTAAAAAAGATAAAAATGTTAAAATATTGGTTTCGTATTCACGAATTTTACATTGTGTGTGTATGTATGTATTATGTATGTGTGTTCCACATCAGGCTTTTAAAAAAATCCTATTAAACTTTTTCTCTGTGTCACTAAAAACTATTCATGGACGTCAATTTTCTGGCTGCAAAATAAATAAGGAGTTAAGTACTATTCATTCATTCATTCATTCATTCCTCCAACATTTTAATGTATAGGTGTCTAGAAGGACTTTGTGGACACAAATATGACTGTCAGAGTCCTGACCTCAGTGGATTCACAGTGTAGTAGAAACATAAAATAAGTATAATATTTAGTAGGACCATATTAAATTGTTATTCTTTTGGAATAAGGGATTGAATATTGCCAGTTCAAACTAATAGAGTGGTAAGTATAATATGAGGGCTATACAGAGAGTTATGGGAACACACAGAATGGGCATGTGATGCAATTATAGAAGAGGTACATGAGTTAGATCTTAAGGATGAGTAGAAGAGCCGTGCAAAGAGAGGGGCAGGGCATGCCAGCCAGACTGTAAGCAAAGGGACAGAAAGGAGGACGTTTCTGTGGGGAAGCACTAGTCAATTGGTATTGCTAAGTCATAAATGCAAGTGGGAATCCAAATTAAAGGGCATTAAATGTCATATTAAGTATGTGTTATTTGGCATATACCTTGTGTCAGACACTGTGCTAAATGCTTTGTATACAGTATTTGGTATAATCCTTCCAGCCCTCTAAAATAAGTATTGTTTTATCTATTTTGAAGAAAAGGAAACTAAAGCTCTCGGAAGTTACCCAAGAAATTGGGTAAGTTATCTACGAAGAAGTAGATTGCTCAGGGGAGCCTGACCACCCTGCTATACCAGACCTTCACCACTTGGACCATACCAGACTAGGCTGGACCTAGTTTGTATCTTTCATTGCACATGTAATTATTTAAAGTCTATTTTCTTTACTAGAGTAAGAGTATAGGACCCTATTCTTGTTTGCCTCTGTGATCTTAATATCTAGGCAACAGATAGTCAAGTAGTATTTGCTGATTGCTACCTCAATCAGTCATACTGGGTTTAGCTCTCATCTAACTTTACATTCCATGAATTCTTGTTCATGCCAAGATGTTAACTAATTGGATGTTAACTAATGTGTAAGGTAAGGCATTTCAGGCCACCAGGTGCTTTCTGGAAACCTGTGTGTATATCAACCACTTGCCAAACATAAGATAAAATTCTAATTCTTCCTCTCTTCCTTAAGCTTACAACTATTCCAGTAAAAATTACATTAAAGACTTCCTTTTTGTTGTGTTTAACTAAAATATGATTTTTAAAAATTACTCTTGTAAATTACTATGGCATAGTAATGTTGCTTTCTGTTGGATAACTTTTAAACTCACTCACCTCAGTAACTGCAAGTAAGATATTTTTCTAAATAGGTACAAACCTCTTACTCTATTAATACACTAGCTAAAACTATTCTTCCATATGATTAAGATAGAGGGATCAGAGAAATCAGATTCAGGAGAAGATTACAAATTATTGTCAGGGCAAAAAAGTGAAATTTACAAGGGCAGTGGGCAGTAACTGAGAATCTTATTATCGTCTAGGTTCATTCATACTGTGCTCATAAACACATTAATTAATCCCTGTTCTCCTCCATCTATAATTCCATAATTTTTTTCTACTTACTTTATAAAGATTCTGTAAGGGGTTGTTGCTTGCAAAATGCATACATATCCACAGATTAAAGTTACCAGGAAGAAAACATAATAAGCAGTATTACCTTATTTATATCCCACAGAACCAGTTTGCTTTTAAGTTTCGCAAATTCATAGGCGGTCAGTCTCCCGATTCCATGTCCAGCTCCAGTAATCAGGACGATTTCTCCAGTGACTGATTTTCTCTTCTTTGGAATAAAAAGCTTCAGGAGAGACTCTAAGGTGAAGACGATCAGTAAGGGCAGAAGCAGGAAGCAGCTGAGAATGAACTGCATCTTGTTGGTTGCTCCAAGGATTTGGTATGCTTTACCACCAATCACTAATTGTTTCGGGGGTGAGGAGCCGGGAGGGGTTAGTACCGTCAAACGCTAACGAGAACAAAAGCCAAAACAAGGAAGGGATCCTTTATCAAAACGAAACAACTCTGAAACTGTCCCTTCCACTGGGCTGGGCTTGGTTAGGTCCTTTGCAATTGGCTCAAGATGTGGTGAGGAGCGACTGCTTGCTGGCTCAGAAACCTGGGAAGGACAAAGTCGGGAGGGACAAAGTCGAGAGGAGAGGAAGGCTTCCTGGTTCTGGTTTGCGCTGCCCCCATGAGGCCCGCAGCCAAAGTCGTCTCACTCCCATGTTTCCTATTTCGTGAGCCGACCTTGGAGGGATAGTTGCTGCTTGTTTTCCCAAATTTGATAAATTCCTCTTAAAGGGTAATTGACAGGGTCCGTAGTCCAGATGCTTGTTTGAAACATAATGGTCGCCCTTCACTAGTTAAGTGATGCAAATGTCGTTGCCTGTCTAAATGAGCCTAGGGAAACGCCCCATAGTTCTGCTCCCGGCTGAGACGACGCTACATTGCTTTTTGTTTGAGCTAAGCACGACTTTTGGAGGACGGATGAAATTTTGTCCTTTCAGGGACAAGGATAATTAAGACCCAGGAAATATCTGATCATATTAAAGGCAATTGTTTCCACAAGGAAGAGCAGTATTTTGGATAACCTTTTTCATTCAACCTATTAGAATTTGTGAAAGAAACTTGTTACCCTTTCATAATTTTATATTTATTCAGCTTAATAAAGCACTGCCTACAGAATAGATAATAGAATAGAAACTACCATGTCTAAAAATTACTTACATAAGTTTTGGTTTAGTAGCCTATATATCTAAGTATTCAATATATAACTGGTGATTTTTAAAAATCCTAGAGATTGGTTATTGAAAAAAAAAGAAAAGGCCCAGCTCTGGGCTTGTGTGAGAGTTTAATAATTGTCTGTTGTGTGTATTTTTTTCAATTAAGTTCTTGACAGTAATTGAATTGTTTTTTTTGCAAGACATTACGGTGCTTGGAACGAGACTTGTCATATGGGTGACTAATGGTCACCCTTTATTTTTAAGAGGAAGGAAGATAACAAGAAAGGAAAGTTCACAGATAATTCATACTCTTCCCACTTAAATACTCCTACACTGTTATAGGAGATGAAGAGATAGTAACAATTCTGCAAAGGTGAACTCTATAGTGGAGTTCTTGAAAATTCTGAATCTCATCTCCAATTCTTTCCCATGGCCCCCAAACTCAAGTTTACAACAGTACAAACACATGTATAGAAACTTTACTGTTTCCAGAGCTCTTTTCCACATCTATTATCTCATGTCATTTTCAAAAAGACTCCTAGGAAGTAGAGAGAAAAATTATTTTTCTCCTTATTTTATAAACAAATGAATCAGACTGATTTTTAAAAAGTTCCCATAGCAAGTAAAAATTTGGGACTAGATATAGGTTCAGTGTTTGTTAAATATTTTTTGCCCAACATTTATAGGAAGAAATCACATTTTCCATGGCGACCCAGTCTATGTATATATGTTTGCTTCGTATATGTTGACTTTAACATATGTTGAGGCTCTGACTATTTTCCTATTAAGGAATTGTAATAAGAAAAAAAACGAGTAGTTTTGACTCACTAAGTTATCCAAGGTTCCATTAGGGAAAGAACGCAGTGTTTGGAAGCATTCATACGTGAATCTCATGTGTGTATGTGACCACCTCCCTGATCATGTGCCCTAATTTGTAAAATTGAGATATTACTGATACTTAGTCTACAGGATTCTAGTGGAGTTCAAATAAATTAATATAAAGTACAGCACTTTATCAGCTACTCAACTCTGTATAAATTATAATTATACTAATAATTAGCTACAGTGGTAAAGTATGTGATTTTGTATAATTGCAGTTTTAAAAAATACCTTTCCTTGAGAGAGTTTAAAATGTTATATATGTGGAGCATCTTAGTTTCATTCTGCCTTCTTACCTGTTGAAATGGTATTTTAAAAATAAAAAAGTACTCAATGTTTTGAGCACTTACTATTATAGCCAGACATTCTGCTTAGTGATTCACATACCATACAGTTCCTTTTATCCTCTCAATAACCTTAAGCAATAGGTTTAATTGAGATCTCTATTACATGAATGAAGAAATAAAGGATTAAGAGAAATTAAGCAGATCACCTAGTACAGGTCATAGTATAAATGGCAGAGTTAAATTTAAGCCAAGGCTATTATGACTGTGCTGGATTGCACAGTATATCTAATTAAACACTACCTTATTTTTTTTTTTAAAACTCTACCTTCTTCTTAAAGGCAATAAGGAAAATGCCACTCCAACAATTTATTTTCTTTCATATTTTTGCATAAACTCTAACTAAATAAAGGCACAACAACATATGCACTATGGAAGAAAATGAAAAGACAAAGTCGTCTTGTTTAAAAACTACTACTTTATCAAAAGATTAATTTCATTATATAACTATATAACAAACTTACTTCTGTTCCTGGGTGTAGGAGGCCTGAGATATAAGAGTGGAGAAGAGGAGGCAGCTTAATGTAATGTAGTGTCTTTAAAATATTTTATGTCAGTTTCCACAGAGAGAAATATCTTTTACACTGAAGATCAACACATATATGCAAATGCAAAGGCCCCGAGACAGGATGTGCCTGGCATGTTTGAATAAAACATATGTGGCATTTAAAGTCATATTGACCTGCACCTACTGGTCACTGGGCCTAGGACAAATAACTAAATATTTGTTTTTAGGCCTTTTTTGTAGTTTGGGGACAATTTGATTTTAAGAATAATTTTTAAACGTTATGCCTTTCTTTAATGTTTTTCGAAATTACTGAACGAAAAATAATTTCAATTAATTAATGTTGAAATATGTCTTTGGGAATTAATATTAAAAATAATCATATTAATGTTTAATATGCTTCCCCCTCTTCCAAATTACACATCATCCTGGAGATCCTGGTTATCCAGGCCTCTGTTTTATCCTCTGGTCCATTTGAACCCTCAGTTGAGAATAAATTATTCAAGCCCCAGTGAGTCTCAGAAGTTTCTTCATTTGTAATGTTAGCACCATAACTCTAATGTATACACTGCACCTCCTTTCTGGTTCGTGGCAGGTTTGTTTAAAACTTGTCTTCTTATTTTCTAATCACACCTAACGCTGGGGGTACAGGATCATATCTTTCCTTTAGTATTCAGCTTTTTCCTTGAAACATTTTGGTAGTATAAATGATCAAGGAATGACATTTAAATGTACTTCTCAATAACAGGGCAGCAAATAAAATTCGAATAGTATTTTGGAAGATAACCAAAATTTTATTTCCCAAATTCTTTTTTAAAAATAGTACATTTTCATTGATCTGGAATATTAAACCTAATTTAATGCCCTGTAAAGACGATGAGACTGTATTAATTGAATCACAGAGGATCGAATAGGCACAAAAGTTACTAATTTCTAAGAATAATTCAGCAACAGCTGTGGAAAGTTTCAGAAAACAGTGATCTATTAATCTGATGATCAGTAAGAAAACATGCTTATAAGGAAATTAAGTTTGTGTTCTGAGGAAAGTTTGTAAGTGAATTCATCAATGGGATTATGAAGTTGTAAAACCAAGTATATGTCAAACAAGTTGGTCTGGATATATAAAGTTCTTTTCTGCCTCACAGAGACCTGAATTTGAACCTGGATTTTTTTCATCTAACAACTTTTTACATATACTGTGCAAACTATACAATTTTTAATTCAGGATTTAAAAGAGGTTGGTGTTTACACTTTGCACCAGAATTTAATGCTGTTTTTTAAAATCTAATTTGCTTACTATTTTGTTATTCGCTGACTCAGAGTAAACCTTATACTGAGAAAAAGATGTTTAGAATCTTTCCTGTAATCTTCACCTTTGTTTTGTTCTAGCTTGTTTTCCTCCTCAGTCTACCGTGGATATTTGTTATAATTTGATTCATTTAATATGAAAATATTCCCCTATGGAGAGATAAGGGAATAAATAAAAGAGTATGCAGGGCTATTTATCTTTGACTTGTAACCCTGGGAATTAGAGTGAATTCCTCTTTCCCACTGTTGAAGAGTTTACTTCATTATAAGCAAAAACACTCAACATTATTCCGTTTTTGTTAACTTTATTTTCTGCAGCCTTCTGAGCACAAAGGGGTTTATACTCTGGATTTTCCTGGAGCTTTACAAAGCTGCAAGAACCCTTTGTTTTATGATCTCTCCTGTGTGAATTCTAAGAATCTAATAACTGTGCCATAACTACGTACCTACCAGTGATAACTTTTGAGAGTTCATTTATCTTTCATAAACCTTGACACTGCATTGTCTGTGAGCTGCCAAATTTACTGCTATTTGTAATAGTAAAAAAAAAAAAAAAAAAAAAAAAAAAGTTACATGTTGGAGACGAATGTGCAGAGAAGAAACTAGAATAAGGCCAAAAAAATGATAGATTGATCTTTCACTCAATTCTTTTTGCCACTCATTTCTAGAGTTGTATTCATGATCCCTAGTAACTACCTCACATCCCAACCTCAAGTTGGTGCCTCCCACACTCTCACCACCTCCCCTTGCCTGCCAACTCATCTGCTTCAGTGCACAGACTACAGCAACTACTTGACTGGTGTCCTTCAATCAGCTGACTCATCTACTTCCTGATTACCCTACTCAGTTCCTCCCTCTTCCTTACTCGGCTTAGATCCAACTCTCTTCATTGTAATCAATTATCCTGATTATCAATCCTTCCAGTAAGCTCAAATAGTGAAGATCAAGCCCTAATTCAATCCTGCTCTCTTCTTCTTTGTGCTTGTACCAAGAAGGTGAACATTTCTGAAAACAAATGTTAAAAACAACACAAGGCCCAAAATGCAGTCCCTTATGCCAAGCCTCACATCACCAAGCCAAGACGTAACACCTAATTTATTACAGTTTCAGCCTCTCCTAGGAATGGAATCTTAAACCATTTAACCTGAAATTACCTGCTTAGCACTAGTGAGGTCATCTGCCTGATAGATCCCTGCCATCCTCCAAAAGAAGGTGACCTTGCCACAACCAACCTGCTTTTTGCCAGTTGTTTAACTTCTTTGTCCCACTCTCTTCTGCCTATCAAAGCCTTTCATAAAAGCCATTCCTCAGAACTCCTTTCTGTCCAATAAAGAGGATGCTTCCCGATTCATGAATCATTGATTAAAGCCAATTAAAATCTTTAAAATGTATTCAGTTGATTTTTTTTTTTTTAAATAAAACAAACAATCTCAACCATGCAGAGTGAATTCATGAACACAAATTTCATATGGGTGTGAAGTACTCCCTGGGAGGAAATTCCCTATTATGCTTCCTTTCTCACTCTCTGAAAGAGGGCCAAATCTCATGTTGTCCTCTCTCTTCAAACTGCCTGTACTTTCTTTCCTACCCCTACTCTCAGCTGATGACCTTGTTTCAACTGACAAACATAGAAGCAATTACAAGGAATGTCCTCATCCTCTGGCTACCAAATCCATCATTCTCTGCACCTGACCTCAAGCTTTCTGCTTCCTCTTCTGTTCCTACGGATGGAGTGTCCCTGCGCCTACATCATCGTCAGGAAACTCCTCAACTGGGCACTGGATCCTGCTGCTCTTGCCCAAGGAGGAAAAAGTTTTCTGCTACCCTCTTAAGTAATTGAGGTTCTGTGAATGAAGCAGCTAATACACACATACACACAGATTAGCAAGAGAAAAGACAAGAGTTCACAGAAAAATGTGATTCAAGCAAGAGTTTAGAATTAGGGGTGTATATACGATTTTAATAGGGGAAGTCATAGCCTTGCTCTAGAGCCCTAGGGCTTTTGCTCTGTGAACTCCACACAGCTTCATTATCTACCAAGGGTAACTCGCACCCAGTGGATCTTCAGGGCCATAATGGCCAAGAAACAGGCAAGCTTGCAGTACAGCCTGGACCTGATGCAGAGCTCTCCGTTACTCTGGCAACACTCAAAATAGGCAGCATTCTGAGTTAATCACATGCCACCTGCAAACCCCCAAGAGTCCATGACTCATGTTCCTTTTTCTTGGTGGTAGGTAGTATAAAATGCAACCTTTATCTAGAATTTTAGCACCACCTGGATTCTAGAATTAATGTTTACAGTGTCACATCCTTGAAGCCATTCATCCATTTATGTTTACATTTTGAGAATCTGCACACATAATACCAGCACATATTTACGTTCAGTATTTAATGGTAAAATGTAAATGTGTTACAAGTACAATAAAACTTAAAAACTGTATACCCTTGCCCTCCTTGAATGTGGATTCTTCAAAGTGACTACCAGTGATTTGTCCATTTTCCCAAATAGGCCAGCACATGTAAACAGGGAGGCATTTGTGATTGTGATGTGCCCATACAAAATCTCCTGGAGTGAGAAGGGAGAGGGACAAATGGTCAGCGTCTGTAACCACATACAGACTTAATTTCTTTAAGACAGGTTTTTTGTTTTTTGATTCAAACAGGCTTTGCCTAGTATAATAACAGCCTTGTGACTCACTTTAAGACAGGTTTTTTGTTTTTTGATTCAAACAGGCTTTGCCTAGTATAATAACAGCCTTGTGACTCACTTGCTTTTCTGAACCTTATCCTTCTGCCTTTGTGTGCCTACTCCCTTAATCATCAAACCTTAGGACATAAAGTTCAACCAAATCTTTTAAGAATAAAGTCTCAAGTCTATGATCAGGAGGACAATAAGTTCCCATTATACTAAGGATAACATCTTGGCTTTCCATGTGTTTCAACCCTGGGCCCATCAAGGATGGAACCGCCCCACTGACCATGGGACTAGACGGGATAACACCGTGGCTGATTCCAGAACCAGACACAATGATCAGTTACCCCAGCCCCATCCAATCAGTAGCACCCATGACCCCAACAACATTAGTTTCCATGGCTAATGACTTTTCCCTATAGGATCTATCCCTTAGAGACACCCGGGGAGCCAGGTCTTTGAGCCTTAGCTCACTTGTGTCTCTGGGACTTGCAACACTCTAAAATAAACTGTTACTTTCTTTGCTTGTAAAACCTGCACGTATCTCATTGGACTTAGATGCTCACAGGCAGGCACACCCACTCCTCTGTTCTAGTAACAGGTCCTGGGCCTCAAGAATGAAACCTAGTCTCTGCTTCTGCCTACCTTTAACCAGGACAGGAAAAGCTTGATGGCATGAATGAGGAATTTCTTCAGAGGGACAGGACAGGAAAAGCTTGATGGCATGAATGAGGAATTTCTTCAGAGGGAATAATATGACGAATGTTCTCCAGAATTGGTAGACAATGTCTATATGGAATTGATTTGGGCTCAGGGGAAAAATATGGCCTAGAGTTCCCCCACCCTGTCATAGGGACTATCATATTCTTTATATAGTCCTAGCTCTTAAACTCAGTATCTGGAGTTTTATTTTCCCATGTGTAAGTATGGCACCTTTAACTTATCTCCTTGTTAAACTTAAATGTCCCACTTTTGACATTGTTTCTCAGCAATCCTAGCCGTAAAACTACAAAAGGAATTCTAGACTTCTGACAGGCTTTCAGTGCTCCACACATAATCTCAATAAATATTCCAGTAGTTGAGGACCATTGGACTACCAAAGATTTGACTTCTGAAACCTGTGTTGAGACTGGCTATTAAAGAGATTTACATTTGAAAAGGGCATACAGATTCTGAAAGTGGAAGGGGAAGTTTCTTCACAGAGAAAATTAAACCTCTTTTAATTTACCCATTTAATTTGTATTTGCACAGTGGTATAGGTCAAGTGGCTGAATCCATGAGCTAGCAGTCTGCCAAATCCCTTTAGCTAGCTATATGTAAATATAGAATAGCCAACTATATTTAGATCACTTTTCTGTACCAGAAGGAACGTTCGTTAGGAATGTTACTGTATTTAGGAATGCAGCTTTCTTGTGTGCATATCCATGATTGCCTAAGTGCCCACTCTAATGAGTTGTGGCATTTTATAGTCTTACCAGTATTTTGTATTGACCTTTTCCCTTCCACCCCTGTTCATTCTAGGTGAAAGTGATCTGTTTCCTTTAATAAATTAACTCTTAAAAACAAACGACAAAGAAATAAGATACTGCATTTAATATAGAAGATGCCCTACTTGAACTAGTAACAAATGAAATACACATACACTCCAATAGATGGGAGAAATGGAAGGTGGCAAGATGGGGATGCGAACTCATAATTATGCAAGCATGTACAAATGTTGCAGAAAAATCAGATCGACAAGAAACCAAGCACCACTTGGAGAGCTGGAGAACTCAGGTTTATTATGCTTGCAGTCCCAGAAGAACTAGTGCTCTGAGGATCTGGGTCCCGAGCTCAGGGATAACCTTGCTTTTATAGAGCTTATCTGGGCAGTTACAATTGGACAGTTGGCAGGGGCTGATTGGTTAATTTGTCCTCAGGCAGTTACAGAGTGCGGGAGTTGCTATGAGTTACAGGCAGTTACAGAGTGAGGGATTTTTGAATTTAGGCAATATATCTGTTATCTAGACAGAACAAGCAAAAAGGAAGATGAGTCTCTAGTTAATTTTGAAGTCACCCTGCCCTTCGGCCTATGTGGCAAGCATATCTACAGAAGCAGAACAAAGAGCTGATTATAACGTTAGCCTAATGAAAATTTCTCTTCACAGACAGCTCTTATAGTCCTCCTTGCAGCACTACTATTGTATTCAGTAGTTTCGATTTCATGCAAACCCAAGTTTCTAAGTTCTTTCTCTAGCAATAAATATTGGTAAGAGGTTATTAATGCAACCTTATGGGACTCACTAAAAGGAAAGAAATTACTGACTTAAAATGTGAAAACAAAATGTATTTTGTTCTTTGACTAGCTGTTAAATAAGCTTACTTCATTTCTTCCACAAAACAACTCTAACAATGAAAATTTTGGAAAACATTTCTTTTTTTTTCCTTTTTAATTAATTAATTAATCAATCAATCAATTTATTTATTTATTTATTATGGTGACGTTGGTTAACGAAATCCAGTAAGTTTCAGGTGTACAATTCAACAGTAAGGCATATGTATATTGCACTGTGTTCACCTTTTTCTTTTTTAAGAAATTGGAATTATTTTCTTTTCTAATTTTCATTTGCAATTGGAGTTGACATTAAATATTACTTTATATTAGTTTCAGGTGTATAGCACAGTTAAACAATTTGCTCAGATTACATGAGGATAATACTTTTAAAATGTTTTCAAATTAAAAAAAAAATATTCTGTGTATCTTATTGCCCTGGGACACCCCGTCCATTGGCATCATGGTTTCAGTGTTTCAGGGGGAAGAACAGATATAAATTAGAACAAAGAAGTGACTGTCACATGGGATTTCTGATTCTCTAGCACAGGATTAATCTTGAAAGCCAGACTTTGTCCAATGAAAAAGGGTTTTAAAATTTCCTCAATATGCATTAACTTATTAACAGAACTTGTGAGTATGAAGTCTCTTCTGATTGAAAGAACATGAAAAGTGAACAAAATTCTTGCCATAAAAGAAGAGAAAGAAGGAAGTTGGCTACTTCTGACGCAGATTGTGAAAAGGAAGACAGAGATGACAGTGGAGGGGAGTATTCAATCTGGTTCCCCGACTTTCCATTTCAACTCCTGCTCATTGTTGCTGTTTATCTAGTTCCAATGTTTAGAATGCCTATGTCTCTATGTTGTGAGGAATAGAGTTTGGAGTATTAATGGCTTGCCATTGCACTTGGGATAAACTCCTAATTCCTTACCGTGGCCTAGAAGACCTATATGATTTGGCTCTTATGTTAAGATTTTTATATAAAATAAACCCACTATAGTAGTTTAGCCAAACAGGGGCTTATTTTTCTCATTAGTCCAGAAGGAGGCTATTCAGGACTGTTGCAAGTTCTTGAAGAAGTCATAAAAGACTCAGGCTTTTTCTTTCACCTTATTCTGCCATCCATGTGGCTTTTGTCTTTATGGTTTCAAGATGGCTGCTCCTTCTCTAGGGATTGTGGCCTTCTTTCAAACAGGAATAAAATAGCAAAAGGGTTAATAATTTCTGCCAAATGGGCCAGTCTCTTTTCACCAGGAAAATAAAAGCCTTCCCAGAGACCCACGCAGTAGGCTTCCGCTTTCATCTCATTGGCCAGGAAAGGTCAGTTGGCCCCTTTAGATGTAGGGAGCATAGGGAGATAAATTTTTAACTGGACACATTTCTATATATGACATGGAAGAAGGGAGAATGGGTAAGTGAGTACTAAGAAGCAGCGAGTTTGTCCACCAAGCTTCATCAAGGATCAGGATTCTTCCAGCTAACTGCTATGCTTTAGCACATCGACTTTTCTGTTCCTTGATTATGGCCAGGCTCTTCCCTACCTCAGAGAGTTTGCACTTACAGTCTTCTCTGTCCAAAATGTTCTTTCTCCAGTTTATCCAATGGCTGGCTGCTTCGTGTCCTTAGGTATCTCTCAAATGTGACCTCTTCAGAAAAGCCTTCTCGGACAACTATCATCTAAAGTATTCACTTCTGCTTCAGATATTTTCCACAGAAAGTAGTCTATTTCCTTCACAGCACTTCTCCTAATCTGCAGTTCCTAGGTTACTTATTTATAGTTTATTTCTCTCCGCTAGAAAGTAAGCTTCACGAGAGCAGGACCTTGTCCATCTGTGACAACATAGATGGACATTGAGATAATTGTGCTAAGTGAAATAAGCCAGACAGAAAAAGCTGAAAATCACATATCACTTACATCTGGGATGTAAACCTAAAAGCAACAAAGGAACAGGACAAACAAACAGAGACTCATGGACATGGACTATAGACTAGTGGTTACCAGAGGGTAGGGAGGAGGGTGGAGGAGGGAGGCAGAAGTGATAAAGGGGGGCTCAATTAAAAAAATGTAAGTACATTAAAAATGTTGATATCTATCACAATATATATTTATTTCTCAGCATCTTTTGCCTTTCTCACCAAGATGCCCTTAAAGTTGGTATGTGGTTTCTAAATAAAAAAATAAATAAATAAAAAACAAAAGCCCCATTTAAATTTTGATGACACTTATTTAATTTGGGATGTGGCTAAATGGACAGTTACATAAAACCGTATGTATCTGAGAAAGCATTTTGGTTTTGCCCGAGAGTGGGCTGCAACACGCTGTGTATTCACTAAGTAAGTTCTAGCTGACCTAGGAGAACAGTTCCTGAGAGGAGGAACCTGGGACACTTGGCTGTCTGAGCCAATTGTGGTGCAGTCCCAGGGCCATGGAGTTGGTTTTGTTTGCATAGTTGTGTAGGTCTTTAAACTAAGTACTCTCCAACCTCCCTTAAGAAATGTAGAGTTAGAAGAGTAAGGCTCAAAGAACTTTCTATGAGCCCTCCTTTCTGTTTCTCCCATTCTTTGATCAGAGATTTTGAGACTCACTGCCTTACTCTTCTCCTCCCTAATGACTAATCTCTCAGTAGACTTTAAAATGAGCTGAACATTTTAAACAGAATCTGCATAATACATTTCCAGTTTAAGCAGAAGTTGATGGTTATCAACAACATTGAGACCAATATTTATCTGACCAGAGGAAGCCAAATCTAGATATTTTTGAAAAAGCAAGCACATTTTAATAGTACTTCATTACCCAAAAGAACTGTCAAAGATAAAGCTGTACGCTAAAGCCATAAAGACAGATTTTATTCAGTAATACATCTGCATGAACTGAATTCAATTTCCTTGAAACTAAAAGGAGACTTTAAAGGGTGGAGTGTCCAAGGGAAAGGAACTGAAGGTTGTAAAGGGGATGAGTGACCTATGTGACTAGGACATCTGGGTTTGTTAACTGGAGCTTATATCAGAGGGGAACAGAACTTCTATCTTTAGAACAGGAAGCAGTAGTACAAGTTGAAGAAAGACAGGCACTGCAGTTAGGCCCTTATCCTTCCACAGGGACTCAGTGAAACTAGCAGAGAGGGTAAGGGAGAGGGGAAGGGAGAGGGAGGGGGAGGAGGAGGGGAGAGGGAGAGAGAATATCTCCCAGAACGTTAGCATTTCAAAGAAAGGGGCTCTTAGGTACTAGAGGCAACAGTTCTGGGTGGTAGGTTTACATCACAAATGGCAGAGAAAGGTTTATAACTGCAAGCTTTCTAAAGAAATATCTTTTAAGAGAAGGGTCCAGGGTCTATCTGCCTATTACCAGGTTTTGCCTGGAATAAACAATAAATTCACCTGGAAGTGCTGCGTTTTACTGGACAGGATTTTTTTGATTTTTTTTTTTTTGTGTTGGGGGGGGGGGGGGGGGGGGGGGGGGGTGGCCGCTGGGATCGTCCTAGGAACAAGTTCTTAAGCTGCTAGAAGCCGTAGTAGTAGTTTGGTCAAGTCTCCTCATGCAGAGGTTTAGATGGGGTCATTATACAAGAGTTCTGCAGTCTGATTAATCTGGCTTTTAAAATGGTCAAAGTTTTTAGAGTGTCTGTCTATACTACACCATTGTAACAGTGCAATATGTACTGAAAAATTAAATGTTTGCCACATTAATAATATAAAAGTTGAAATCCAGGTTACAAGCTGTTTTGGACCATCTGGATTTCCGATGGTCCTGCTCCTGGCTGTGTGCCTATTTCACAGCTGGTTTACTACACGGGTTTATTACGGCCATACCCAGCAAAGTTTTCTGAAACTCAGCAACTGCAGCAAACAACTTGATAAAAAAGGAAGAGAAAAGTTAACTTTGTCTCTTTTCTTTCTTTTCCTATCACTACTTGTGCTGGCTGGAAAATTACTGTTTGGCTCTCACCCATGCGTACCCCTGGCAGACCCAGCTGGCTGAATAAAGAGCGTGTTTCCTACAACTCACTGATTTCTGGTGGTCCGTGTGTCTTTCCCGGGCTGGCGGCTACAACATACTTACTCAGACATGACTAAGATGCGCGTGACTCACTACATCAGCTGACTGTAACCCCTTCCTGCAAGAAAAAAAAACAAAAACCAGAACAAACTTCTCTTGGTCCCCTTTCTTTCTACTTCTTCCCGTTTCTTGTCTTCCTTCCTTCGCTTTTTCTGTCTAGCGCTTTGTCGCTGTTCCCCTCCGCCTCACCCCAAGAACGCCTGCGCAAACTCAGAGGTCCAAGTCGGCAGGCGCTCTGTAGCCCGTAAAGCCTTTGCTTTGCAGCGTAGCCGTAAAGCGCCGGTCTCGCCTTGGGGACGTCAGGGGGCTCAGGTGGTTGTTCCCCGGCAGCTGGGGCAGAGAGTGTCCGTGTCCCCTGTGGATCTGGTTGGCTTCGTTGCACTTAGGAAACAGTTGGACTGGGGAAGCAGCTGGACTGTTATTTTGGGAGGCCTCCTGGTCCCTGTGTGTTTAGGGGATAGACCTAGCTAGTCCTCGGAAACGGGAGGGCGGCCCGGTCCTAGTGCCGGCCAAATACCCGGGGCCCGGGGCTGTGGCGCCGGCGGAGGCTGCAACCTAAGCTAAGAGAGACTTCACTGCGTGAATTCGCCCGTGGGGCGCTGATGGCCGGACGCATCCTGAGAAAGACTTTAGCCACGGTGTCTCTCTCTGTGGCCTTGGCCTCTGTGACTGTCAAGTCCTCGGGCTGTCGCAACATCCCGGAGTGCAGGTACTCCTCCTCTTAGTGCTAGCTCCCCGCGAGACCGTAGGTTGCGTAGAGAACCTGCTTCCGGTCTGGCGGATTCTGCAGGCTTTGTTTGCGTCCGGGATTTTTATTGCCATGCACGTACACGTTTTCAAAAAGGCTCAAAGTGTTTTATCTGCCTTTTGAGGAAAACTAGTGATGGAGACCTTTCTTGATATCAGCTATTGAAATTTGCCCATCCTCCATAAGTCACCAACATTATTGTCCTTAGTTTAAGTAGCACTTTTTTTTTCTGGTTAATTCTTAAAACGTTATTATTAAAGTTAATACATGCATTCAGTTTAAAGATGTGGAGGGCATAAATGGTATTAACATGAAAAGTGTGTTTATTCCTCTTAATCTCCACTTTTCATTGTAGATAATGTTTTTATTATCTACCTCTTTTTCTTGATTTGTCAGCTCTGGATAAATTTAAGGATTTGTGATATCGTACTGCCTCCTACTTTTATTCTCCTCCTCTTTAGTTTTTATTTTCCAAGACCATTGTTCAGGCAACACGGTGGCTTTTGCATTACTCTTTCAGACTTCAGTCACGTGCATTCTGTTAGTCATCTCTTCTTTGACATTGTAAATTTTGACAACCTTTTTTTTTTTCTTTCTCTAAATGCTCTCTTTAATAGAAGCCTTTTCTTATTTTATGGATATAAAAAAATCTTCTGAATCTATGAAAATGATAATTAGAATAAAAATTGTCTTTTATTTCCTGAATTATCTGTTTTGGATCAATGGTTCTGTAAGTTTTTGGTCCTTTTTCTTTCTGTTTTTTTTTTTTCCCTCAAACTTCTGGTGGACACCAGTTATCCATTTATATTTTAATTAATGTAGTTTGTAGTTCATAAGCATGGTTTTCTCTAAACGGGAGAACTGATAAAACATTGGCTCCATATACCAGGACGCCTAGACTTGAAGGTTTCAGTTGAGTGTTTGTGAGCAGGTAGTAGCAGGTGGACAGGCTGGGAACCGGTACGCCTTTGTCTCAGGCTTTACACTAGTGGAGCAGCTTCTTTGCTGAGTGTGGCGGCCTGAACTTTATTTCCTCAGTGTGAATTGTAGTGATATAAAGCCTAAGTTTCTGCTGTGTTCTCTAATGCCAGTATTCACGGTAGAGGTCCTAGTCCTTATTTTCTTTAACTTTTGGCTTTATCTTGGGGGTACAAACATAACTATTTCAGACTTTTTGTTTGGGGGAAGGGGAGGAGGACTGATTTTCATGGTTACTGCCCTACTGCCCACTCATGACATTGGGGCCCAATTATTTCAAGCTTGAAACTTCTCAGGGTCCTCCTGTAGAAATGGCATCTCTTCCTCACCTTTTTGTTCGTATTCTCAAATATAATTTGCTCTACTTTTTAGGTCAATGTGATTCCACCTACTTTCTATCTCAAATTGGTTAAAATCTCTCATTCACTGATGGGGCCCTTTTCTCTCCCTGGCTGTGGATTTTGTTGCCTTTTATATATCTTAATCTCTTCAGTGGGATTTGGGGAAGGAAGGAATAAACATCTATGCTCTTTGGAAGTCACTAATGCTATTTTCGATAAATGCCACTAAAACAATGTGAAATTTCTTGGCAGTTATTCTTCATTTTTATAATGTTGGGAGCCCTAGGCAAAGCAGGATGTATCCAAAACCAGTGACTGCCTACTGGCTTGGAAGAAAATGCCAAATGTTAGGCCAACGAGTATGTGTTGAGTATTTGGTATCTTACATTGCAAGGCATCCTGGAAGAGACAAAAGAAATTTATCATCAAGAATTTTACTGCAGTTTAATAATTTGGAGAAATCCAGAAGGTCATAGTTTTGCAGTTGGTTTTGTGATTTAACTAGAAAGTTGTACATGCCTATTTCTAGAAAAAAATAATATACAAAGATGTAGTCAGTGTTTCCAGATTTTACAGTGGGATCTATCAGCAATGTGTGGAGAATGGTGTATATTTTATTTCTGTGAATATGTATGTGTATATGTGTGTGTATAAATAAATATATATATATATAAAGTCTAGATAGTATAGCATAATCTTAAGAGCCTGGAATTCAGACCCAGCTTGACTAGGATCCTGATTCTACTCTAAGTTTACCTTGGCACTTATTTATCTTCTCTGGGCCTTTGTGGTCTTATTTCTAAAAAAAGGATAATAATATCTAACCTTAGAGTTGTGAGGATTAAATGAGTTAATATATTATAGCACAAGAACAGTGTCTTACACATAGCATGCACTATATACATTTAGTTATTATTATGGCTGTTAGTATTACTGCAAATTTGTTTTATTTCAAAGCACCATGACAGTATTGCATTTCTTCATGTTTGACTATTTGAAGGACTGGTTTTTATTCTGTAAAATGAACTTTATCAGCTACTTAATTCCTACTTGCTTGGTAAAATGTATTTTTTGCACCTATTCAATAATGCAATAAAAGAACCTAGGCTATATATGTGTATATTATATATATTCTTATGATCCATTTTAGTATATCACATTTAAACAGAAGATAAAAATAGCAACGTTGCTACTTCTTAATGTGGTAAGATACATAGTCTTTAAAGTTCTGTTTTTCTTGCACAATTAAATATTTTGGAAAAGTAAATAATCAGGTGTGTAAGTTTCTCTTGTCAGGGAGGGTAGCAGGTTTGTGGAATTCCACATGCATATTGCTAAACCAGGGAACAAAGAGCTAAGTACTTAAAAAACATCGTTGGTACTTGGAATAGAATGGAAAGATCCGTGTTTCCAATTGGGCTTATCATTAATGTCCTTGACTGTTTTCTCACCCTACTCCCAAACCATGAAAAATGACTCTAACTTTGTAATAGAATTCAATTAGAGACTAGGGCTCCAGGTGTAAAGTTTTGCGCTTCTGAACATACATACCTAAAGTCTATTTGCTACTTTTGATAAATACATGTGTTTCATAGCTGTTCATTTTTATTGAGTATGAGTTTAGGGTGGGCGATGAAAATCTTATTTTGAGTGTTCATTATTTGGATTTCCTAAGCTATGGCAGCTTAGGCAAGCAAAAATCATAACATGAAAATGAGGAATCCATCATTTTAATAAAATAGTTACATGTCAAATATTATTTTCCCATGTCACATTTGTGAATAGCCTCTGAGGATATTAACTTTTTTTATTGGTCAGGCTTTCCTGATTGTTGGGTGTTTGACAGTACTTCCCAGATGCAAACTGAGTGCAAAATGAAATAACATTTATTCAAAAGTCTTTAAGACGAAAGGGGACAAATTGCACATAAAGCTATAGACAAGAACAGGAAAAAATTAAACAAGTTAAGAATTAAAGAAGAAAAGATAGTTTGGCAGTTTCTCACAAAACTTATCGTATGATCCAGTAATCTTGCTCTGGTATTTACCCAAATAAGTTGAAAACTTAATTTCCACCCAAAAACTTGCACACTGACATTTATAGCCACTTTATTCGTAATTGCCAAAACTTAGAAGCAAGCAAATTGTCCTTTAGTAGGTGTATAGATAAATAAACTGGTACACCTAGACAATGGACTGTCATTTAGCTTTAAAAAGAAATGAACTATTAAGCTATGAAAAGACATAGAGGAAACTTAGATGCATATTATTTAGTGAAAGTAACCAATATGAAAGGCTACATATTGTATGATTCCAACCATGTGACATTCTGGAAAAGGCAAAATGATAAAGACAATAAAAATATCCACTGCTGTCAGGGGTTGCTGGTGGGGTCAAGGGATAGATAGGGATAAACTGGAGTAGCTAAGAGGATTTTTTTAGGGGCAGTGAAATTACTCTGTATGATATTATAATGGCTGATACATGTCATTATACATTTGTCAAAACCAATAGAATGTATAACACCAAGAGCGAATCCTAATGTAAACTTTGGACTTTGTTGTGATAATGATGTGTCAGTGTAGGTGCATCTATTGAAACAAATGTACCCCTCCTGTTGATAGTTGGGGAGGCTGTGTGTGTATGGGAGTGGTGCTGGGGGTATGTAGGAACTCTCTGAACTTTTCACTCAGTTTTGCTGTGAACTTAACAACTGCTCTAAAAATTAAAGTCTATTAAAGTAAAAAGACAGGAAGGAACCTTGGCTACTTTCTTCAATTCACACAGGGGGTAGGTACATGGAAAGTAAAAGGCATATTGCTTTTTTTCTTTTTTTTTTTTTTTAAAGTTGACAAGGCTAAGAAAGGGTAATGTTTCAAGCAAGAATGATTTGAGTATCAAAGGGTTAAGGGAGGTCTTGGGGAAATTTTGATGAAGGCTTCTAATATTTTTGCCAAAATTATCCCTTATGATTTATGAAGGTGAAAAGTGAGGGTTGCTGTAATAGCAGTTCTACAATTTTGTTGAACATAAAACGTTTGATTAATTATTTGTTCTTAGTATATA
>NW_011888806.1:9344328-9377888 GCF_000151845.1 Pteropus vampyrus | reverse complement strand
CCTTTTTCTTACTTTCAGATAATGAAGAAGGACCTCTTGTATCTATGATTTGTCAGGCATTATGCCAGACACAGGATATAACATTGAGCTACTACAAACATGCTCCCTGTTCTGTGTTTGCTTACGGTCAGATGGCACCCTAATGTAAAAATCACAATTTTGGTATTCAATGAAAAGTATAATGGATCTCTGATATTGTATAGCAGGAGAACTTGGTTTCTTCTAGGGAATTAGGGAGGAAGACTTCCTGGAGGAAGTGAACTTTGTTTTGAATTGATCTGAAGGATGGATGCAAGTTAGCTAGGTAGAGGAGAAAGTAAAGCAGTTGCAGGTAGAAGAGCGTGTAGCTTCCTCTACTGGGAGGGAATGGAGGAGTTTTTAGACACTGACAGCAGCATGGCAAAAGCACAAAGAATTGAGTGTGGTAGGAACTTTAATACTTTTTAAAAAAAGAAATTGCTTTCTATGCAATTGTAATTACTTAAATTGACCAAAAGGCATAAATGTGATCATTCATCCTTTTATTTGGTGTGTTTGGGTAGGTTTCTCTTTCTTTTTTTGCTTGCTTCCTTTTCTCTTTTCTTTTTCTTCTATTTCTCATCTTTTCTTATCCCTTCTTCCAACCCCCTTCCCTACTACCCTCTTCTTTACTTCCCCCTCACCTTTTGCTCTCCCTTTCCCTTTATTCCCCTCCTCCTGTACTCTTTTCCATCTCCTTCCCTTTCTTCCCCCTTTTTCTTTCCTCTTTGCCTATTTTTAAATCAGGTTGATTTTTTTTTTTTGCTATTAAAATTGTATGAGTTTTTTATATATTTTGGATATTAACCCCTTATAATACATGATTTATAAGTGTTTTCTTCCTTTCAGTAGGTTGCCTTTTCATTTTAGTGATGGTTTCCTTTGCTATGCAGTAGCTTTTTAGTTTGATGGAGTAGTCCCACTTGGTTATGCTTGCTATTGTTGCCTTTGCTTTTTTTGGTGTCAGATTCAAAAAGTCATCTCCAAGACAGATGTCAAGGAGCTTACTGCCTATGTTTTCTTCTAGGAGTTTTATGGTTTTAGGTTTCACATTCAAATCTTTAATCTATTTTAAGTTAATTTTTTGTATGGTGTAAGATAGAGGTCCAGTTTCATTCTTTTGCATGTTGCTGTCCAGTTTTCCCAACACCATTTATTGAAAAGAGTGTCATTCCTCCACTGTATATTCTTGGCTCCTTTGTTGTAAATTATTTGGCCTTATATGCATGGTTTTATTTCTGGGCTCTATTTGGTGCCATTGATCTATGTATCTTTTTAAAATGCCAGTACCATACTGTTTTGATTACTATAGCTTTGTACTGTAGTTTGAAATCAGGGAGTGAAAGGCCTCCAGCTTTGTTCTTTTTTGTCAATATTGCTTTGGCTACTTGGGGTCTTTTGTGGTTCCGTGTAAATTTTAGAATTATTTGTTCTAGTTCTGTGAAAAATGCTATTAGTATTTTGATAGGGATTGCATTGAATTTGTAGATTGCTTTGGGCAGTATGGACTTTTTAACAATATTCTTCCAATTCAGGAGCACAGAATATCTTTCCACTTGTCCATCAGTGTCTTATAGTTTACAGTGTCCAGATCTTTCACCTCTTTGGTTAAATTTATTCATAGATATTTCATTCTTTTTGATGCAATTGTAAATTAGATGTCTTCTTAATTTCTCTTTCTGTTAGTTCATTGTTAGTGTATAGAAACACAACAGGTTTCTCTATATTGATTTTTTTTTTTTTTTTTACTGAATTCATTTATTCTAGTTTTTTTGTGGAGTCTCTAGGGTTTTCTATATATAGTATCACGTCATCTGCAAATAGTGACTGTCTTTTTTTCTTGCCTAATTGCTTTGGCTAGGACTTCTAATACTATATTAAAAATTTGTATTGTTTTAAGCTACTGAGTTTGTGGGAATTTGTATGTCAACAGTAGAAAAAACTAACATATCATGTACATACTCTTAAATATATGTACTTATTTATTTTTTCCATCATTGTTTTATAAAACTGGGATCATATTGTACACATTTATCTGCATTTTGCTTTTTGTTTTCAATAAAACCTCATGAAAATACAAGTCACTTGATATCATTATTTTTAATAGCTGCTTAATAGTCATTTCATGGTGTGGCTCTTCTACCATTTGTTAAACTATCCCCATATTGTTGGGCATTCCTTTCCCAGTGAACACTGCTGAAATAAACATCTTTTATACATATTACTGGTTTTGTTTTTGTGGGATAGATTACCAAAATGAAATTACTGGGTTTAATGATATAAATATATTAGTTATTACTGCCAGATTGCTTTCTAGAAAATATGTAATAATTCACATTTCTACCAGTAATGTGTGGAAGGTGGTGTTATCTTTTTAAAGGGTTGTCATTCTAGTTGGTAAAAAGAATTTAATGTTGCTTTAATTTTCACTTTCAGTTGCTGGTTATTATAATAATCTTTTAATGTTTGCTGGCCACCTGGATCTGCTTTTCTGTAATTGTTTAGTTCTGTAATTTGCTCAGTTTTCTATTCCAGTTCAGTCTTTTCTTGTCAATTAGTTAGAATGCCGTATATTATAGATATGAACTCTTTGAATGTCATACACATTACAGTCCATAGTTTGCATTTTCACTCTTGTGCCCTTTATTCACAGAAGTTGTTACTTTTGTAGTCCAATTTACCTATTTTTCTTTTGTTTCCTGTGCTTTTGTGCATATCCAAGAAATCAATGCCAAATTCAATGTCATGAAATTTCTCCTGTATGTTTTCTTCTAAGAGTTGTATAGTTTTAGGTCTTTTGTTTGGGTCTGCGATCCACTTTGATTTAATGTTTGTATATGCTGTAAAGTCAGGGTCCATCTTCAGCCATTTGCATGTAGATATCTAATTTTCCCAACACCATTTGTTGAAAACTGTCCTTCCCTGTTGATCTTGCCACTCTTGTTGAAAATCATTTGACATATGTGTGAGGAGGGTTTATGCCTGGGCTTTCTAGTCTGTCCTGTTGATCTATGTCTGTATTACACTGTTATGATTCCTATAGATTTGTAGTAAAATTTATCTGTCTATCTATCTATCTATTTATTTATTTATTTATTTATTTAGGCGAGGTTGACCTTAGTTGACCTCACAGATTGCAAGGACCTTGTCAGACAATCCCTTGTTTTTTATTTTTATTTTTATTTTTTTAAGCCTACAGCACCTGGTCTTCCTAAGTGGTCTCCCATCCAAGTACTAAACAGGCCCGACCCTGCTTAGCTTCCGAGATCATCAGAAGGGATCAGGCTTGTTCAGGGTAGCATGACTGTAGACAGCTTTGTATTAAATTTTAAATCAAGAAGAGTGAGACCTCCAACTTTGTTTTTCTTTTTCAAGATTGTTTTGGCTATTTGGAATCCCTCGTTCCTGATCTTAGGGAAAAGCTTTCAGTCTTTCACCATCAAACATATGAATTTTATTATGTTGAGGTAGTTTCCTACTCTTCCTAGTTTTTTCGATTTGTTTATCATGAAAGGATGTTGAATTTTGACAAAGGCTTTTTCTGTGTCCATTGAGATGATCATGTGTTTTTTTCATTCATTCTGTTTAAGTGGGGTATTACAGTGATTGATTTTTATATGTTAAACCATCCTTGCAGTCCAAGAATAAATCCCATTTAGTCATGGTGTATAATCTTTTTAATGTGCTGTTGAATTCTGTTTGCTACTATTTTATTGAGGATTTTTGCATCGATATTCATCAGGGATATTGGTTTGTAGTTTTCTAGCAGTGTCTTTGTCTAGCTTTGATATCAAGGTAATAATGGTGGCCTCATAGGAAGAATTTGGAAGTATTCCCTCCGGTTTAATATTTGAGAAGAGTTTGAGGAAGACTATTGTTAACTCATCTTTAAACATTTAATAGAATTTACCAGCGAAATCATATGGTCCTAAGCTTTTCTTTGTTGGGAGTAAATAAGTAAGATTTTTATATCACCTTTTAAAATAATTTATATAACCCCATTCACATTTCACCATGTGTCCTGCAATTTTTTTCCTTTATGGTTCAGGAACCAGTCCAGGATCATTGATTGCACTTAATTTTCATGTCTCCTTAGTGTCCATCTATCTGCAAGAGTTCCTCTGACTTTATCCTTCTTGACCTTAACAATTTAAAGAATAGAGATCTTTATTCTGTAAGATGCCCTTTAACTTAGTTCTGTTCTATAGTTCCTCACGTCTAATCTCTGGGCAAATAATTTTGTAAGGAATACCTCAGAAAAGCTCGCTGTGTACTTTTCAGTGTGTAATATCAGGAGGTACATAATGTTGTCTTATTTTACCACCCCATCAAGTTGGTGTTTGTCCTATCAACTGTTTGTCTCAAGAGGGGAAAATTGATATTGTAAGATCAGGGGAAGGGAGCTGTCATCAGTTTACTATGTTTTCAGAATTCCCTTTTCCACTTTAGATGTCCTAATTTAGGTTCATTAGGAATTTTAATCTTTATTTTAAGAATAATGGTAAGTTTTTAGGCATATGGAGATATGAAAAGTTTTTGTGTATGCTGTGAGGTAAAGGTTAAGATTCAATTTTTTAAATATATATGTTATCCACTTATTTCAGTTTTATGCCTCTTAATTTTACTTTAAATTTTACTCTGAAGTTTACAATTTGCATATTTATTACAGCCTGATTTTAAGTAATGTTACATTGCTTCACATACAATGTATGAACCTTATAACATTAATTTCTATTTTCCAGTTATTCTCCTTTGTGCTGTTTTTGCCATATATTTTACACATGTATATTAGATTGTAGACTGTACTTTAAAATGTATTCCTTAATGTAGACTTAAACGGTTTTCTCTTACATTTGTTTTTATGGTTGAATTTCCATAACAAACTTCCCTTCTCAACTTTTATTCTAATCAAAGTAAACTTCTGTCCCTTTTTCTCAACTTAATTCAATGTAGGTTCCAATTAATAAGATTTAGCAATATTTTCAAAATTTTCATATTTGAAAATATTATTTCATAGATCTTAGACCTTTATACTAATATGCATCACATTTGAATTTCTGATTTTTAAGTTTTTGAAATTGAAAGGCATATTTTTGGGTCTTTGAATTTGATTCTTAAAAAATTTTTTTTTGTGTTTAAGTAATATGTGTTTCTTTTTTTTTCCTCTCAGAAACTCATTTTCATCCTGTGGGTTTCATCTTAACTCCAACATCATGTCTGCTTCTAATGGTGCCAAAGAGAATTCCCACAACAAGGCTCGGACATCTCCTTACCCAGGTTCAAAAGTTCAACGCAGCCAGGTTCCTAATGAGAAAGTAGGCTGGCTTGTTGAGTGGCAAGACTATAATCCTGTGGAATACACTGCAGTCTCTGTCTTGGCTGGACCCCGGTGGGCAGATCCTCAAATCAGGTGAGCAAATTAGCTGGCATTAGCTGGGCATAAGACTTTTAGAGAAGGTAAAGATTGTATTTGTAAATTATCATTTCGACAGCTGAAAAATTATTTTTATCTAGTACTTGACTTTGCTATAACTCATTTTCCGTATTTGCTTGAATTCTTGCCAAAGCTAGGCAGTCCATGTTTGTTTATTCTTTTTGAGGTTTTATGATGATCATTCCAAATAGATAAATCTATTTTGCAACAGATTTTTGTTTTACGAAATGACAAGTGATGGTATCTATTTTCATTTGTTTTGTCTGGATTATTCCTAGGTAGCTAGACTTGTATTTGAAGTAGTGAAAATATTTTTCAGAAATTTTTTTCAGATTACTAACAACAGGATGATGATAAAATTAGACCAGTGTGAAAACTAGAAAAGGGATAAAGGAGAGAAAGTGGAAAACAAAAAACTGAAGCAAAAAATGCTTTGATGAAATTCATTGAAGCGTTACATTGATTCACGTTTTATATTTATATTCTTTTTAATACAGTGATAGAATTTTTTAAATGTATTATGAGCTAGGCACTGTACTAAATGTTTTATAAGCATTATTTTATTTTATTCTTATAACTATTCTGGAAGGCAAACAGGGTTGTTATCTCTGCTTTGTAGGAAAACACACATATACGCACACAAATGGCAGCACAGAAAGTTTGTCCTTTGCAGATGGTTAAAGGGCAAATAGATGGTATAGCTTGGACTTGAACTCTGTCTAAATCCAGAATTTATGTTCTTAACTAGTGTGCTAAATTGCCTAGTTTTAAGGTTGTTTAATAAGTTTTTGTTTAATAGGTTAACTTATTGTAAATCATAGTCCTTTTAAGGCATTATTTAATTAAGTAAAAAAATTTTCTAGTTCGATAGATCCAGTATTAGTTTATTAGGTTGTTAAACTTTACTGTAAACTTTTTGCTGTCATTTGATTTTTGAACCACAGTTCCTTATTTTATCCAAAGATGTGTTTGCAATTTTGTTATAGTACTTGGATTATTAATTAATCATGAAGCTAACCTGTGGAGAAATTATTAGCTTTAAATAAGTTCCTTGTTTTAGAAGATGTACATATTTTCCCTGTTTTAGAGGATGTACATATTCATACATACATTATACATATACACAGTTTAAATTAATGACATTGACAGGGGTGCTATATAGTGTGAACAGAGGAAGATTAAATGCATTTTTTTATTTTTCATCAAATTTTTTAGGAGTTGAATTTATATCACTACTTAAATCAAGCTTTATTGCAAACATTATGCTTTAATTATAATTAGGTTCATGCTTTTTTTTTAACAATGAATTTCTAGAATCCCAAGAGCAGTGTAAAGCTGGTTTTATAATTTAATGACTTTTACCATTTAATTATTTTTATTTGTGTGTTAGATGGAAGATTGGTTAGAAGTCTTGAGAAAATGTGTGAATCATTCAAATTAGAAATTATTCCCAAAACAGAACACAAAAATTTCTATGCTCACTTACTGGAATTAAAGCAAAAAAAAAAAAAAGTGAAACTTATGTCATAATTGCCCATGAACTGTCCAGTGCTATATGACTCTTTATTCATTGACAGTGCAGTTATGTCAGTGATTTGATAATGGTAAGGAAAGTAGTTTATTTATGTCTGTTTTCAAAATATTTATTTTGAGATGTGATATAAATGTAGTAAAGTGTACATTTCTTAAGCGTGCAGGTATAGCTCATTAAATTTTATGTTTATATAGCTCTGTAACTATTATCTAGATTGAGATCCAGAACATTTCCAACATATTATATCTGTTTTAAATCTACATTATATTTATTATGAAGTTTATGGGGTAAATTTTCTGTTTTGTGGATTTACTTTGATAAAAATATTAGTGTACATTTGAAGAAATTAAAATTACTTTGCGATAGTAGAAACATCAAGATATCAGAAGGAATCTTATTTTTGGAATTACATGGGAACAAATAATTGCCATATTTTGCCCACAGGCCATTCCATCTGGCTAATAGTAATTATAGACTTCTTTTGTAGCATGTGGAAATAAAGTCCAGTTCTTCTGCCATTAGTCCTTCCCAGAGGGTTATGATACATATTCTTGTATTGTAAGGTTTGGTTAAGCTATTGGTAGTATTGGACCATTATTTCTTACTTTGCATTGGTATTCTCATTACAGTGAAAGTAACTTTTCTCCCAAGTTTAATGAAAAAGATGGACATGTTGAGAGAAAGAGCCAGAATGGCCTGTATGAGATTGAAAATGGAAGACCTAGGTAGGTACTGAGAATGGAACATCTTACAATAATGTGTCTTCAAAAGGTAGAAAATATAATTAACATTTATCGAGTGCTTGTGTGTGCCAGACATTGTACAAAAGAATTTATATATGCGATCTAATTAAATCATCACAATAACTCTGTGGGTGGATTTTTCTAGTTTCATTTACAGATAAGGAGAAAATGTAAGCAATTTGCATGTAGTGAGTTAGTGGCAGAGGCGGGATTTGAATGCATCTTTTTGTAACTCAGCCTTGAAGGTAGAACTAATTAATTGAATATGTTAACAGAGAAAAGATTGAAAATGGTATATTCAGTAGTTATTTATTAAATAGAATAATGCCTTAAAGTAAGAGTTTATCCAAACACATAAGAGTAAAATAAAAATAGCCCAATAATTTAACATCAAGAATCTTTCTATAGTTTTAAAAATTACTTTTCTACACAACTCCCAAATTTTCCATTTTCCTTAAGAAGCCATTATGAAAGTTTGGAAGAAATGTAAAAATTAGCATGACCCAGATAAAACAAGGAAGGATCACAGATTTGTAATTATGGTTTTTACCTTGTAAAAATGTTGCAATTTGTGTTCTTAGTTCCTTTAGGACAGGAAATAGATAACGCTCCTCTTACTGCACCTGGTCTTTTATGTTTGCAAAGTCCTTTACCTTTGCAAAATCCCCTCTTTGGTCATAACTTATTTGCCTTTCTATGTTATTGAATCTTCTGTCAAACTCTCTTTGCATTTGACTAATTGCTTAGGTTCTTTTCTGGGTAACATAAATTAAAAGATATGTACACATATAAAAGCATAGGCAGCAAGGGCAAGATAGCATGTTGTTTTAGTCCAGACTCTTGGACTAGTAGAAACCAACCCTAGCTTTCCTAAGCAAAAAGTGAGACTTACTCTAGGGCTATAGGTTCATCTCTAGGAACCTAAAGCGGAAAATTCAACTAACTTTAGGAAAGGGTGAAATTGGAAATCTATCAGGACTGCTTCTCTGTCTCATCTCTGCTCTTCTTTATATGTTTCTTTCATTTCTCTTTTTCTGCTTCTCAGGCTATATGTCTTCTCCAAAACTTCTAGTTTATAAATTACAGACTTGCTCACCTCTAAAACCAGCATTCTCTCTCTTAATTATTTGCTTTGATCATTTGTGTTCAGAGTGTATGGTTACATGGAATAAAACATACTTAATCGCCACCCTGCCCCTCCCCCTGTGAATTTGAAAAGTAGTATTGTCACCTGGCCAGGTGCCATGTCTTATCCTTCTGTTTTTATCTGAAAGTCTTGCCGAAATATTTGAGTCTAGTACAAAACAGTATAAAAATTCATTTAACTTTAATAACAGTCACAGGGGGAAGACCAGAATAAAAGGAGATGCTGAAAGAGAAATTTTGGGAAGTTATTTACTTTTACATACTGAGAGGAAAAAGATATAATATTAAATAGGTAAGATTGCAGATTAGGGCATATTACTGGTATGTAGTGATGATAGTTGAACATTTAAGGTCTATTGATTGGAAGAAAATTACTCAGGCATGAGTGCTGCTATGTTTATCTGACAAGCATTTTAATATTGAGGTGACATTGGAACTTTTATAAAATTGTTTTCTTTAAAAATAGAATACTTGAAATACTTGAAATCTTGAAATATTAAATAATACTACTACTTGATTATATGATACAAAATATATATTACTGAGAATAAAAATTAAGAACCCACTGAGGAATAATAGACTTTAAAATGTAACAAAAAATGTGTTAATAGGAGAGGTTGTAAGAAAGTGAAGTAGAAAAAGAGGATGATGAGAAAGTGAAGAGAAAAGTATCTTGAATAAATCGTCGCTGTTGTAGAGATAGATAATAGTTAGGTGCAGAGTATTTCATTCTCCAAGATTTAAGAGTCTAGTCAGGTTCTAGTTTGCATTTAAGAGTATATGTGAAAACTGAAATTAAATAACAGTAAAAGGAAGTATGTGCTTTTAGTGCTAGATATATGATAGTGCTACTGAATTTGTGTGGAGAGATGATTTTCTTCTTATTGTTCTTACTACCTTTTATTGGGCCATATCAAGTTGGTTAAAAAAGAAAACCTGTTCAGTTGATTTTTTTTCCAGAAATCCTGCAGGACGGACCGGACTGGTTGGCCGAGGGCTTTTGGGGCGATGGGGCCCAAATCATGCTGCAGATCCCATCATAACCAGGTAAGAACTAAAACAACATTTCAGTAGCAAAGAGCTAAGTGATTAGAAAACTACAGACTGTAAACATGTGTCATATATATACATATATATATGTATATACATATATATAGAAAAATGTACATTATGTATGTATATATGTGTATTTGTATGTGTACACATGCTTCTGTACATATATGTATTTGTATACACGTGTGTATATACATATGCACACACATGAAATCTATGTGTTAAAGGGACTATATGTAAAATTATAGTGATGTTTTATAAGTGTAAAGCTGTGGTTTTATGTTGTATGAGTAGGTTAGGCATTATCTAAACAAAATTAATTCACCAGATATTTATTAGCATCTATCTATTGTCAGAATTGAGTAGGTGCTTTGGAAGATATAAAAAAGTAGTTTCAGCTCCCTTTCATTAAAGAGCTATGGCAAAATTTACAAGATAGACATGGAATAAGAAAACATGTCAAAGTAACATGGGTGATATAGGATGCTTTAGAAAATTAGAAGATTGGATGTGGGGCATGATGATGGTAAACCAGAGCACCCAAGAACAGTGTTATGAAGGAGGTAGATCGGAGCTGAACGTGAAGCTTGGATCGGGGATAGGAGGAGCCCTTAGAAAAAGACTTGTAGTAGTATCTATTTGAGTAGTGAGGGACAATAAAAAAAGCAGCTTGGTTGAAACAAAAGATTCTTATAGGAGAATAGTGGGTGATAAAGTTAATTAATTTTTATATGATTCTATTGTGGAGAATGTTAAATGCCAAAGTTAAGTGTGAACTGGAGCCATTGAAGGTTTCAGAACAGGGGAAAGCCACTCTTTTCCTGAGGCAGATCTATCTGGTAAGCCAAATCATATTCTGAAGGTTCGTTGATCAACATGCATCAGAATGAAAAAGGTAGGTGAATCTAATATTTAGATCAACTTAGCATAAATATCCATAGGGACCATCTTTCCAACACACCTGGATTTTTCTGTCACCTCTGTCATCCTTTTAATTTTTTTCATTTTTAGAATTTCTTCACTGACCAGCTCCCTCTTTACATGTAATTGTCAGTTTTCTTCTTTAAATAATGCTAATATTTAATGCAGATATTCTTTCTTTTTTTAGTTTTGATATTTTAAGGGCCTTTTGTTCTTCCAGGAGACTATTTTTCTCTGACCTGAGATATAATAATGATTTCATAGTTTAAGTCTGAAAAAGCAGCTTATTTTCCTTATTTTCAAGTTACCTTAAGAGGTACAAATACTCGTGCCATCTTATTCTTACTTGCCCTTTTAGTTCTGCCAAAATGAATCTTTACCCATCACACCCATCTATTCATTCACCCATCCATCTTCCATCCATCCATACATTCATCCACCCATCCACCTCCCTACCCACCCATCTACCTACCTATCTACCTACCAACATGCCTATCTATCCAGCTTAAATTCCTTTAGAAACTTTGTGGTTTAAATGAGATAGCAAAAGTTAATATATTCTTATTAATGTAAGTAAAATAATGTAAATAAGTATTAATGGCAGTATTAGTTTTTTCCACTTCTGGTGAGGTTGACTAAAAACAAGAAGATGTGAAATATTTGAAGCAGGAATGCTACCAAGGATTGGTCAAGGAGCAACAAAGGGAAGTCAGATTTAAAAGTTAGCTTCTAATTAGCTTATATTTATCTATGGTGGACCAAATAATGGCAGTGAGTAAACATGATGATTGTATGTCGTGTTGTTTTGAAATGGTAGACTTTTTGAGCATAACTCTGTTATTATACAAATGAGAGAACCGAAGGTTAAGAAATGGTCCAAGGCTATAAAAGAGCCCACAAGTGGTTTTCTTTCCAGTTTTGGTGAAGGACAGGAAGGTATGATCCATCAAGAAGTGGAAAGAGAATATCGATAGTATGTATATAGGACTATTATTTCTTTTGTTATAGTCAAAGAAATTTTGTTTTAAATTTGATGATAACTTATTTGGTAGTAATAAAAGAACATAACAAGAAACTATTCTGCTTAATATCCTTAAATGAGTCCCTTCAGGAAAAAAATCAGAATGTAAACATAATACGCAAGTTGTTCACATCTGTCTGATCTTGCCTTTTTGTGTGGCAGCATCTCTCTACTCTGCTTCTCTTTCCTGTGCTCTGACCATAACTGGCTGGCTGGCTGGCAGAACAGCCAAGAGTCTGTGTTAGTCTTTGTTTTCCCAGTTCCTTACATGTGATGTGTAGTAGGTGTCAGTAAATGTTTGTAAGTGACCAGAGCCATCATTCGCCTTCTTATTTCTCATATCTAATTAGTGTAAACATTCTGTTTGTTTGGCTTAAGTAAAATAATATAGCGATTAAAGGTAGAGATTCTGGAACTAGATTGCCTGTGTTCAAATCCTGGTTTATACAACTTATTCACTTTGCAATTTTGGGCAAGTTATCTCCTCTGTGCCTCATTTTTCATACCTGTAAAATAATGACAATAGTACAACTACTTTATAAGGTTATTTAGAGCAGGGGTCCCCAACCCCCATAGACCTGTTTCTGTCTGTGACCTTTTAGGAACTGGCAGGAGGTGAGCAGCAGGAGAGCAAGCGAAGCTTCATCTGTATTTGCAGCAGCTCCCCAGAGCTAGCATCACCACCTCAGCTCCATCTCAGATCATCAGGCATTAGATTCTCATAGGTGCATCAGTCCTTGGTACCAAAAAGGTTAGGGACTGCTGGTTTAGAGGCTTAAATGGATAAATACATTGAAGCACTTACTACACTATCAGGTACATAATAAGTGCTATATAAATTTGCCTTTAAAAAAGAAAGTAAAATCTATTCTTTCTTTATTCCCACCATGTCTGCCCTCAGTCCTATCTTCATCATTTGTATCTGGATCATGGCAATACTTCCCAGCTGGTCTTCTTGCCTCCAGTCTTGCTTCCCTCCAAAGCAACCTCCAAAATTCTGTCAAAGGGAGTGAGCTTTATAAGATAAATATTGCTTATAGCTTTATCCTGCTTAAAAATATTCTTTGACTCTCCAAGCAAATGAATTTGATGAATTTTTTGCCTGCTTCTCCAGCCTCATATCCCGTCTTTCTCTCACTGATGGCTCACGTTGCCAGACTCCACATATACATTCAGTTTCTTGAACGCATCATTTTATTTTTTTATCCAATGGAAGATATTATAAACAAATGATTTTTTAAAAAAACAACAGACTGGGAACTATGCATGTTGAACACATCATTTTATTTTACAACATTGTTTCTTGTTTGTTATTCCTCCAGCTGGCATCCTTGAAAACAGATGTTGTTTTCTTGTTATCTATTATTCTTTCATTTATAGTTACTGTACTTATCAGACTGTCACTCTGCTTATAATTTAACTTACATTTCTAGCTCCATTGCTAGTATATGAGCTCTCCTAGGGGAGGAATTATAGGTTAGATATGGTAGTCAGCCACTATAAAAAGAAATTTGGAGGCTCATATCTGAACCAGTTTATTTCATGGAAACTCCTGCAGAGCAGTGATTAGATCATAGACTTTCTTTTTTGATTTAGTATTGGAAATTCAGAATCTTTATCTTAGCCTAAGAGAGTGTTAGGACAATTCTTGAATTGGAGTTGGGGGCAGATGAATGTGATTGGGGTAGGGAAAGGGGTAAAAGGAAGTTTATCAACATTTTTAGGAAGAAAGCTATGATTAGAAAAAAATACATTCTGAAATTAACATTGCCACGATACTTTTTAAAGAAAACATATTCAATTCAATTCAAAGTATAAAGTTAAACTAAGGATAGAGTAAGATTTTTTTAAATCAAAAAAGGGGCATAAAGATTGAGAAGCACTACTTTTGAGACCACTAAGCCTGTATTATGTAGTCTGCTTTTCTGACAACAGTGAACTGTTAAAAAAAAAAATTACCAGGTCTTTATACTACCTCTAATTCTTAAAAAGGATCCTTGGACTTAAAAAAAAAAACTTTTATGACCGTTCCTTTAAATTCTGTTCTCCTTTTAAATGCTTTTTATTGGGGTGGCGGGGGGAGTAATTTAAAAGTATAAAAACTTTATATCCTGAATTTTCATCACAGAGAATATAATATCTTTTATAGAAAGTTCTGGGTTGTAGCAGTGCTAAATATAGAATATTTCTAATACAAAACATTTTTTTTTTTTTTTTGGTAAAAGGTGCTGATTTAAAGTAAATTTATGTGTACTGTTATAAAGAAAAATACATTATAATTTTGTCTCAAGCTTGAGATAGAACCTTGGTCTTTGTCCTAAATCGGTATGATCTTACATTACTATTTACAGGTGGAAAAGGGATAGAAGTGGAAATAAAATCACCCACCCTATTTCTGGGAAAAACATCTTACAGTTTGTTGCAATCAAAAGGAAAGACTGTGGAGAATGGGCAATCCCAGGGGTGAGCATTAAAATGAAATCAAATTAATGTTTTAAGTTCTTTTTAGTCACTTTATTTACTGCAAGGTTATTGCATATATATCTGTTCTACTCCATTTATCCTCTATTCCTCCCCACTTCAATTAGTTATTCTTTCATCATTTATCATTGAAATTTAATGTCATTGTCAATAATAAGTGTAGGATAATACAATAAGGCTATTAGAATCTGAGTCTAAATCTGAAACCTTTGGGAAAGAAAATGGACTTTGTAGTTAGATGTAGGCTTGTGTCCTGGCCTTCACACTTTGAGCTGGGTAAGGTGGAGTTCTGACTTTCATCTTTACAATAAGGATAATCATATTTACTTAATAAGATTACTAGAGATAGCATACAAAGCAACTGGTGTAAAATAGGTACTCAATAATGTGGGATCCCATTTCAGAACTTGATACATACTCTAAGCCAAAGGTAAGATTTTTAGCATTATTTTTTGTTGAATTTTGATAATTTTAGACGTAATAGATAACTTAGATCAGCTTAAGATCAACTTGCTATATTCTTTCTTGCCTCCAGACCTTTCTTCCTTTGCTTTTGTTTGAAAAATACTAGGAAAGGAGTCTGATGGGCTCAGCTAACCATAGGCCAACCCTGGACCAATTACTGTGGTCAAATATATGAGATACCCTGATAGGCTGCTTTTACAAGAAAGAAATGGTTTAGAGAAGAACATATGACAGAAGAATAGAGATCATGACTGTGGGCAGATAGAATAATAAGTATCCGCTGTATCACTCAGTAAATATTTGTTGAATGAATTAAAGCTTATTACTTTTTTTTTTTTTTTTTAAAAAAACAAAAACAAAAATGTGACTCTTAGGGGATGGTGGATCCAGGAGAGAAGATTAGTGCTACACTGAAAAGAGAATTTGGTGAGGAAGCTCTCAATTCCTTACAGAAATCCAGTGCTGAAAAGAGAAAATTAGAGGAACAGTTGCACAGACTCTTCAGCCAGGAACATCTAGTGGTAAGAAATGATGGTTCCTAGGAAGGATTTAGTACTGTGTGGATTAGCGAAAATTAAAGTTCACCTGGAAATGTGGTAGATAATTCTCTGAATAAAATGAAATACTTGTATATTTGTTGTACATATTCATAAAAACAACTTAAATTGTAGTAGATCTTCACCGTAAATAGATTTTTACTGAAAGTTTTAGAGCCCACTTTTAGGTCAGTTACATCATTTATTATAATACCTTTTTTTCCTCCTAGTTTTTCTTTAGGTGTGAACTAATGTGACACTGAGCTCACCCATCCAACAGAAAAACTTTAAAAAATTTGTGCATTAATTCAGCTCTTTTGAAAGGACATTTACATCTGAGGTTATGTTATTAAGAACGTTTCTGGTTGATAACCGTTTAAGTCTCATGTCTGTTTTGTCTACGTACTCTTTGTAAATATTTTAAAAATCACCTTATAAGGAAATGTACACTAATTCTAAGGAAAAGGACAGATTTTTTTCTTTTTTGTTGGCTTTTGTTTGGATTGCTTTGTTTTTTTTTTTTTTTCTAGAATTAAGATTTCTTAATTTGTTCTCTATATTGTCCATTTCTTTGGGTCACATTTGTGTTAGATGGCTAGATCCAGATCTTGTCATGTATTAATAGTTTAAATATTAGTGTTTGCTAACTTTATTTATAGATATCTTTTATTTAACTAGATGAATCTATATTTGTATGTCTGAAATGATAATTGCAGAAATTATTAAAACAGAAGAATACTTAAATTATAGAGACTCTAAAAAAAATCATATGGCCAAATATGATTGTTATAAAATTCTGATATTAGAATCTGAGGTGTTGAGGGTTTTGTGAATTTTAAAGCAGCCTCAAAAGGAATTTAAAATAAGCATATGGAATGCTACATTAAAGGTTCTATGACATTTATATTTCTTTTATTATGTAAAAAACACATAACATAATTTACCATCTTAACCATTTTTTAAGTGTACAGTTATGTTAATTATATGTGCACTTCTTTGGAACAGGAGATTTACATTTGTGATTATAATGCTTCTCTTCTATCCACTCCTATTTCACCCTACGCTTTTTTTTGGTCTGCTTCCTTTTAAAAATAGATATATAAGGGATATGTTGATGATCCTCGAAACACTGATAATGCATGGATGGAAACAGAAGCTGTGAACTACCATGATGAAACAGGTAATTTTACTTATGTTTATTAAATTAACTGAATTAAAGGATCAATTTAAATCAAGCAGCCTAGTAGGGCAAAATTAAATTTGGATCATTTTACCATTTTAAGCCAATCAGCTACTGATTATAGGATTATATTATATGAAGCCAAAATTGTTGATATTAAAAGAATACGTAGAAGAGAGCCTTAAAAGTATTACCAGTAACTAATTTCCTTACATTCTTTGGTACCATATAAAATTAAGATTGAATTTATAGACTAAAATTATGTGCCTTAAAGTTGTCAAATTATATACTATGAGTCTATTTGTGTAAGACAAGAACAAAAGCAACTGGAGATTTGGGTAGGAAGTATGGCCAGGATAAAAGAAATAGGATATATATTTGTCTTACTATTTGAAATAATTTTATAACAAGCATGCTTATTAAAACATAAGACAATATGAAAAAAATTCCAGCTGTTGAAAGAATTTAAAATGAATGCTTTTTCTGGTCTATGGATTTAATAATTTGTAGGGAGTGGGAAAATAAAATCTGTTATAAAAAGAGAAGGGAAATCTGTTATTTTAAAAATTTATTATGATATTTAATTTATATATTGAATGGCTTCTCTTGAAACATATAACTAAGTTGGATGACATTTTATATATTTTGTTTTTATCAATAGCATAATGAAATGAGGGTATCATATCAGAGAACTGAATGTCCTACACATGACTCTTTTCTGAGCTGTGGGCCCTTGTGTAAATCACTTGTTTTCTTGGACTCTTATTTCACTTATAAAATTGGCTGGAACTAGAAGATCTGTCAATTTCACATTCTTTACTTTTGCTCGTTGAACTTGGAAAAACTTCCAGTGCCATTTCCATTACTGCTATACAGCTACCCTAACTGAAGTATTACACGAGTTCATTCTGATATTGAGAACTTAGAAGAAATATATCAGGGGAGAAATATGCAAATCTAACTTAGAAGCATATGAATTAAGTACTGATTAATTGAACTGTTTATTTTTGGAGTGATCCTCTAGAGGTTGATTATATAGTTTATGAGTTGTTTAAATCACTGTTTTCACTCTTCTATTCTCTCTTTAAACTTAAAATATATGTGATCTGATAATTCCAAAATCTCTGCTATATCTGAGTCTGATTCTGATACTTGCTTTGCCTCTTCAGATTGTGCTTTTGCCTTTTAGTATGCCTTATAGTATTTTTTGAAACCTGGACATGATGTATCTAGTAAGAGGAACTGAGGCAAATAGACCTTTAGTGTGAGGTTTTATGTTTGAGTCAGGTTATGCTTATTTATTATTTGCCATAATTATGTCAGAACCTTGTGTCAGCCCTTGTTTTTGTCTCTTCTGTTGTGTTTGGGTTTCCCTAGAGAATTCTTAAATAAGGTCTGAGCCATGCAATCCTTTCAGTTGTATCCAGCTGTTACTATACAGGAGTTCTGTTGATGTCGTGATAAGGAGTGGGGGAGGGGACTCATAGGAGAATCCTTTGATTAGGTCCTTCACTCCTAGTGAGCCTGTGCCCCTGGGCTACGACCATCATGACGGCTTCTCAGCAGTTCCCCCTCCCCCTCACATGCCTTAGGAGGGACAGGAAGTCTAGAGTTGGGCAATTCTCTTCCCTCAAGTTGGGTAAGCCTTAGTAAAATAGTTTTCCTTTAGGGCAGAAGGCTTCGGGGGTATTTCAGAATGATTACTTTCTAGTTCTCCCTGCTGAAAGCGAGTGGGGATTTTTCTCCAATATTCACCATAAGAACCTGGTATCATTTTTGGAGGTAAAACTCAAGAAAATGTGACCCCTCTCCTACCCTCACCCCAGTCCTGGGCCTCCAGAAGATTTTATGTCTAAAATTAGTCCACAGATTAGTTTCCAGAAATTAAGTCAATTACCTTTTAAATGGTCTTAACACTTGCTGGCTGAAGTGGTGGGCTTCTGTGTTCTCTGTGTTTGCTTGTTTCTCTAGTTTTCAAGATGGCAGAGTTCTTGGCTTTCATTTGGTTCAAATTTTTTCATGTCAGCTTGGTAGTGATGACTTCTAAACTTTTACATGTCAGACTGGACCTCTTTAAACATTTTAGAATTTTGTTTTGTGTAAATTATAAGGTGACCAGAAGGGAAGAGGGAGGTAAAAGAACTTCAATCATTATTAGTTCTGATGAAGAACATGTTGTTAGAGTACATTGTTATTTAGATAATCAGATATTTTAATTTAACTTTTAGATTCAGGTTTATTTTTTAATTCCGGTCGCCATTGATGGTTTGATGTTGTCGTTGTGATGGGGATACACAAAGAGCTGTCATTTGAGATGGAAATTGAGAAAACTTTGTGCTAAAGTATTCAGTCGGTTCTATTTTTAAGTAGCTTTATTATTTTATTATTATAAAGCTAACTATTATAAAGGTAATAAGTGTTTATAGTAAGTTATTTAAAAAATAAGTGATGTAAAGAAAAATTAAAAACACCAATTATTTTATTTCCCAAAGATAACCAATATTGATATTTTGCTTTTCCTTTCAGACCTCCTGTAGCTGTTTTTAAAATAAAAACTGGGTTCATACTATACGTTCTGTTTTGTTATTTGACTTTTCACTTAAAAATGTATTATGGACATTTTTTCACATCTGTATATGTAGATCTGCTTCATTTTTAATGACTATATGGGAATCCATTGTGTAGCAGTTCTCTCATTTATTTAATCTGTGCCCTGTGGATGGAAAGTTTGGATATGTTCACTCATTTTTTTTTTTTTTTTTTTTTTTTTTTAGTTATAAATCATGTTGCCCTGAATTTCGACAGGCTTGTATTTTTATTTCCTTAGGGTAAATTCTTTGAAGTGAGATTGCTGGATTGTTTTTCATTATTTCCTCCGTATCTAGCACAGAGTCTGGTGCATAAGAGGCACTCTGATATTTGTTGATTGAATGCTCATCAAAGAGCATTTGCTTTTTAAAAGCACTTGAAAAATATTGCCAAGTTCTACAGAAATATGCCATTTATATTCCCAGTAGTGACTGTGAGTCCTTACGTTTAAGTTTTGGTAATTACAAATATTTTCTTTTATGGTTTCCAGTTTGATGTCATGCTTGGAAAGGTACACTTACCCTAAGACTATAAAACAAATCACCAATAATTGTTTTGTTTCTTTTTTTTTAATTGAAATCTCTAATCCTTCTGGAATTTATTTTGATGTAAGGTTTTGTGTTTATTTAATATGAACTCTGTTTTTTGTAGGATAATATTTTTTTTAAAGAGAAAAGCTTTCTTACTAATGTCTTAAAATTTAGGAACTTGGTTAAAGTATGGACATTTGGAAAATTTGGGATATTCTAGTTTTTGATTCACTTGGCCACCTAATACAATGATGATTTTACTTATTTTTAGTAACAATACTTGAAAATACAGAGTTGTGCTGCAAAAGAGATGAACAAATTAATTACTTTTTCTTGGTGATGTTTTTCCTTTGGTAACCAGGTGAGATAATGGATAACCTTACCTTAGAAGCTGGAGATGATGCTGGAAAAGTGAAGTGGGTGGAGATCAATGATAAACTCAAGCTTTATGCCAGTCACTCTCAGTTCATCAAACTTGTGGCAGAGAAACGAGATGCGCACTGGAGTGAGGACTCTGAAACTGACTGCCATGGGTTATAGCTCACAGTCTCCATGTATGCCAAAGGCCAGCAAAGGAACATGTACTGATAAGGCAATATCACAGAACTCATACTAGAAAGGTGACTTAGAAATTATTTTATTCACTTTCAAAATGATTTTCATTTAGAAAGTTTTACATCAGAATAAAATTAGTAAATACAGTGAAATGCAGCACAATTTTTTGCTTTCTAGTCAAGAGAACTATAAACAACCATATTTTGTATGTATTCTATTAAAGCATGCCTTAAAGCAAATTTAAACAACTTTGATGCTCTTTAAAGAATTGTAATCTGAATAAAGACAGGTTTCTGATCAGCCGTACTTCTGCTTTCTATCTGGTTCTTGTCTGTCAGTTCTTTTTTTTATTGTCTCCCCCTTATCTTCTGTGGTCTGAAGGATGTTCCTGCCACATCAAGCTCCTCTAGGAGGAGTACCACAATTGTCTAATTTATTTTTTAATTATTTGCTTCACATTTTGCTTTATATGATCTTGTTGAAGCTGATTTAGAAAATGGAACCCTTATGTATTCTTGTCTTCAGAGCCTTCAGTTTTATGAAGAAATTTCAACACTCTTAGTTGATATATAAAGATCAAGATCAATGAATAAGAGCTTATGTTCTCATTTTCAAAAATTCTGAATTAAAAAATTAACCAGGAAATTAGTAATTTAAATACATTTATTTTACTCTAATTGTACATGTCACAAATCAATTAAAATAGATGTTCAGAAAAGAGTTGAAATCAGACAAAGACAGAGGTCTTTGGGAGTTGACGTATTTTTTTGTTAGGAAGAGAATGTTAAGGATTCAAATAGGTTTTTGAGGCTCACTGTTAACATAATTTCCACAGGAAAGGGGAAAGAATTGGTGTTCTAGGTGCTCTTGGAAGCCTGGAAGAAGGGAAATAACAAACACTGCCTTGTCTCAGTGTAAATGTATATTACATTCTGGCTAAGATATTCATTTGGAAAGTCCTATGACGTTAACTCCTGTCAACCTGAAGGAGGGACTGAAAGAATTCTATCTTTGTTCCAGTTGGACCGCAGATGGGGCATTGGAAGAAAAGGGGGTTGAAGGGAAAACGACATGGTTGTTGTCTTTTCTTTAGACATTCGAAAAAGGTATTAGGCTTGTATTAGGCTTACTCTGTAGCTAGAAGACAGAAATAGAGCTAAGGTAAATCAAGAGTTTTGTTTGTTTGTTTGTTTTGACTTAGTGTCAAACTCCTTTGGCGGTAAACCTGAACTGAAAAGACAGGAAGCTTTTTTCCCCTTCGTGTGACTATCAGTTTTACTGAAAAACATCAGAATGTTTGGTTTCAGAACTCTGCCTTAAATCCCTCTGGAAGAGTTATGTGTAGTATTTTCTAAAATCCATAAAATCCTTGGCTCTGGGTCTATAATAAGGGACTTGTACTTGACAAGGATGACATACCCATTGAGTGAGGGGTAGGATGGCCTTCTCCCGGCATGAAAGTGTCTGATTACACTGCTACTGTTTGGCAGGAAGAAACTGCCTGACTTGTTCTCAGGCAGGAACAGTGACTCAAGGTAGTGTTTATTCTCTTAGGATATCCTTTTCTGTTTTCTTGACTTAAGTAGGATCACTAGGAGAAAAATATTCTTATCAATGTAGGGCAGTTCTATAAATTATTCTGTCAGGATTCTTTCCAGGATGGGCTGTGGCCAACAGTGCTTTAAAGTTCAGAAAAAGTATAAATATGTATTAATTGTTCAGATATGGTCATTTGAATGAGTCGCGTGTGAGGAGTTAATATTTTCACTAAAAGAGATCTTGGAGCTAAATCCATACATTTACCCAAGATCATACAGATAATTGGAAAGATGAGATTAGAATCTAGGCTTTTCAATTACAGGCTGGTGCTCTTTTAGCCATGTTTTGATACAAAGATGAATTTGCTAATTTTGTAATTACCAGTAACTAATCATTGAAGCTAGTTTCCGGACACATTTTTAGTTAGAAATATGCTAGAATTTTAAGATTTTCCATTTGAAGTTGGACTATAATATTGATTAAACAGACTGGATTATGGGAGGAGAACTTAGCTATTTGAACTCAAAAGACTTAGGTTCTTATTTAGTTAGGCTCAGAAGCTACCTGTTTGACCTTAAAATTTCTGGGACACTTTATTCTTCAAGATGGTTGACTTTAAATAGTCTGTATTGAAGAATCCTGAAAATTTATATCAAGCACGCAGATGATTTAGGCCTTTCTGACATTAAAAAAAAAATACTGCATATTCCTGATTGTAAGATACTATCAACTGTAAAATGTACCATTTAGTTAAGATAGTATTTTAAAGAAAAAGATCCTCGCTGAAATGTATGTATCTGTTGTGAAATGTGTCTTGATTTCAGAAAATGTATAAGTGTGACAAGTATTTTACAGACTGGAAAATAGAATTTTTTAATGTTATCTTGTAAGTTCATTCAAGTATTTCTCCTATATTTTCATAAACTCAAATTCTGAGTAACTTATTTTATGAATAAATGGCCTCAACTAAAAAGTTGAATGATGTGCAATTCAGTAAAAGAGTTATCTGTTGGGATTTAAATTTGATAATCTTCAATGTATTATATGTTTATACTAATATTTTGTTAGTGAAGAAATAATCGAGTCTATTTCATCTCTCCTAAAATAATTATTTGTAACTCAAAGCCTTTTGACTCTTCACTTTCACCCTCATCAATGGTAGAAGAGGTTGTTTTATTGATTTATAGTTTGGATGAATTGAATAAATGAATGTAGAATTGTTCACAGGCATTGAAATTGTTTTTTGGCTTTAAATTTAACAGCTATGCTTTATTTTATTTTTAAGTGGATTGGAAAATAAAGACAGTAATTTTCATGATGAACTGGCTCATCTTATATAGGGTATTGAAAGTAATATTTTTATAAATGTTATAGATTAACAGACTAGAATATATTGCTATAAGACCATTAAAAAAAAAAAAAAAAAGACCATTCATTAAGTATCAGGACCTAAAAGGAAACAATCAAATAATAAAGGAGTTGTAGTTCAGCATTTTATCTATCTTTTCTGTTATACATTTTATATTAGCTTTATTAATGAAAACATGCTTTTTATAATTCTCAGCATTTCTAAAATTATATCATTAAGATTCATATAATATTTTAAGTAACTCCCTACAACCCCCCATTTTCTTTTGTGGGCTCCAAACATAGCAGGGACTTCTTGAAAAGATCATTAAACTTATACTTACTAGGTTGGAAAAAGGCTATATTTTGGGACCACTTCTTTATGAAAGAAAATAATTTCATTTCCTATACTTGTAGAAAAAATTGGAATTAATATACTATAGTATACATAACTTATTTTTTGGTTTGTGCTTGAGTTAGTCATCATATGTAGTTGTTATCCCTTATTCAATACATTCTTGTCAAAAGTAAAATTTAAATAATCCTATTATACCATGACCTTAACCTTAAATCTAGTTCAAAGCCATCTAGGACGGATTCCATTTAAATAAAAATGCCTTTTTCCCTCATTAATGGCAGACATAAACATAAAATTTAAGAAGTGAAATGGACTTTATAAAGAAATAATTTTTACTATTTTATATTCTAGAAGAAAGTGAGGCTCAAAGGAGCTTAAGATACTCCAAAGTACTAAATAGCAGAGCTTGCATCCCCAAGTTGACTTGAAATGCTTTTTCTACTGGTTTCTCCACACATGATCAAGAAAAGTTTCAGGTCTTAGGTCAGTTTTCAAAAGTATGTGAGATTTGTACATCAAATCACTTAAATCAGATAAAATGTAAGTAACTAAAGGTCTACAAAAGGGAATGGTAACCATTAATTCTTGGTCTCAAATTTCTTTCTGATAAAATCTAAAAAAATTTTGTTTTAGTTTTGTATTCATTTAAATACTTTCTTAAAGGAAACTTAAAGTATAATTACCTGATTTGGATCTTAAGGAAAAGGAAAAAGAAGAGAAATTGGAAACTACAAAGAAAGATGAAAAAAGTGAATTGTGAATAAAAACAAAATGTGAGCATTTTGTTTTTGGCTTTTTTCCTCATTCATCGACTTCATCCATCCATCCATCCATCCATCCATCCATCCATCCATCCATCCATCCATCCATCCATCCGTCAATCCAGTATTTATTCAGCTATTAAACGCTCTCAATGAGCCTATCTTCTATTTGGTAGAGCTTAAATTCTAGTGGATTTTAAATAATTTTTTTCTTTCAAGAGTTATGTTTATTTTGCTTAGTCAAACCTAAAGCCCAGTAATCTGTCTTATGTGTTGATAATTCTTACAAATCCATCAGTTTCACCAATTTATTCTTTGCCTGATTTTTAATACTCTCCTGCTATCCGGTGGAAGAAATAGTTTTGATTTCAAATACTAGTGATTTTTATTTTTGCCACATATATTTACATAATTTTATACATAAGATGTTCACAGAGAGTTCTAAATTCTAATTATAAACCAAGACTCCAGGAGTTTGCATTAATTTAAAGCAAATCTTACTGAGTTTCAGCCACAAAAGGGGTAAACAATGCACCTAGACATGACAAGAACCAAAATAATTAGCAGTCAATTATAAATGCAAGAACTTAGAAATTTAGTAGCTAAGATTCAATTAAGATGTGAAAATACTAAACAGGGTCAGTGTTCTCATTAAGAACTGTAACTTTAGTGACAAATTTCCGAAGTCCTACTTATGTTGTAGCCACCACGCCTCGAAAGACACATGGGCCACCAGCAATCAGTGAGTTATAGGAAACACACTCTTTATTCAGCCAGCTGGGTCTGCCAGGAGTATGCAGACCCCAAATTAAGCAGCCCCGAAATGTAGAGGTACAAGGTTTTTAAGCCCTAAATCCCATTCCTCATTCTGTCTTAACACAAAAGTCTATTTTTCTTCTATTTACTGTCAACCCACAGGTCGGTTGTGCAAGCGGGGTACAGAAGCAGAAAGCTTATTGTTAGAATGTCATGTTGTCAAACTGTAATTTACCAGGCAGCACACTTAAAGTTGAGAAACCCTTTGCAATTAAATAAAGGAAAAGTAAGGTGCTTATTACATTTAGAAATAAAAACAAAATTATGCAAAATAGTATTTTCAAAATAATTTAGGTGATAAACCTAATTACTAACTGACAACCCACAGGTAGATTGTGCAAGCAGGAGTACAGAAGCAGAAAGCTTATTGTCAGAATGTTATGTTTCCATGGGCTATAGCCTATGTTCTCATGGGCAATAGCCAAGCAGTAATTTTCCAGCCAGTAACATTCCCCACTGGCCTTAGGAGAAAATCAAATCCTTGATTCTTCATGCGGAATTTGCTCATAGCCTCAATTTTATAATACTAAAAGTTTAATAGAGTTACTTCTCTTCCTTATATATGCAAACAAGAAATTGAGGAAACATGGGCCAAAAGTTAACAAGAGGAGGAGGATGATTAAAGGTCCAGCTACAGCAGATGGGAGGGTTGTTAGCCATGGTGACCAATTGAACATCCTATGAAACCAGTGACTTGATTCTAGTCTCTGTTTTTCCCTAGCATCTAAATTTCTCTGTACTAGTAAACTTGCTCTAATTATTCCAGAGTCATTGGCATAGAAGCAACAGGTTTCACCTAGAGCCATACATAATCTGTCTTGTTCTAAGAATAATAAATCTAAACCTCTTCTATTTTGGAGGACCACCTCTAGTGAATCGACTTGAAGTTCTAGCCTGCTGAGGTCAGTTAAGTTTAGGGGAGTTCCTACCCTGACATAGTAAGGGGGTTTTAGGTTTAGGCACAACCAGCAATCTTGTCCTATGTCTGAGGTGGTCTTATTTAAGACCTGGCGTATTGTTGTTAACAAAGTTATTAATGCTCCTCCTGATCGTGGCTGGTCAAATGCCTGGGCTAAAGAGATAAAAAGGAAGAAACAAAGGGTTATACTTATGTATGCTTGAGTCTTAGTCTTAAGGGCCCGTCTTCCTGAGCTGTCCACTCTCGTGCTGCCTTCATGTGGGAGTGATGAATCCATGATGGGATGCTGTCTACTTTAACTGCAGTGGGCGTCATCAGGTAGACAGTGAAGGGTCCTTTCCAGTTGGGTTCTAGTCCCTTGGAAGTGAACTTCCGGATCCACACAGAGTCCCCAGGCTGAAACTGATGGGGAAGTCTGTCCCCCAGGGCTGAGTGGGCAGCACGAACCCCAGACCAAATCTCCTTCTGTACACTTTGAAGGGCCTGTAAAGACTTAAGTAAGACAAAGTTACGTAGTTCTGCCTTTTTCTCATCTTCTATTCTAGGTACTAAAGGTGGGGGTTTTCCGAGGAAAATATCAAATGGAGTGAATCCATTAATATATGGAGTACGCCTGGCTCGGAGAAGAGCAAAGGGGAGAACTTCTACCCAGGTCCCACCAGTTTCTTATCCTAACTTGACTAATATCTCTTTTAGGGTCCGATTCATTTGCTCTACTTGGCCCGAACTTTTGGGGCCGATAGGCGCAGTGGAGTTTCCATTGCAAATTTAGGTAGCTAGCCAGTTTTTGTGATACCTTTGCTATGAAGGCTGGCCCGTCATCCGACCCTAAAGTTCCAGGGAGACCAAATCGAGGGAGAATTTCTTGTAGCAGTTTCTTAGTAACTACTAAGGCAGTTTCTTTCCTGGTAGGGAAGGCCTCTACCCATCCTGAAAATGTGTCTATAAAAACAAGTAAATACTTGTAGTCCCCCACAGTCGGGGTTATCTCAGTGAAATCTACTTCCCAGTGGTCCCCCGGATAAGTTTCTCTTTCCTTATGCCTAGGTTCTTCTATCTTCCCCTTCTTTGGATTAATTTGGGCACAAGCCGGGCATCGTGAGGCAATCTCCTCTGCAGTTCTTCTCCCTTTTAACAAATGAAAGTAGGGTTCTAAAGCTCGGAGCATCTTAGCTCACTCTAGGTGTGTGGTCTGGTGTAGTTGGTGGAGGAGAGTCCTTCCAAGGGCCGTGAGAGCCTGATTTTTTCCATCTGGCCACCACCCCTGTTGGTTCCTAGTGGCTCCCTTATCTTGAAAATATGTGTTCTCTTCTGCCGTATAGGCCGGAGACGGAGGCAGTTCTGGGTAAGGGACAACAGTCAGTAGATGTGGTGGGGGCCCCACCGGCCTTGTGGCCGCTGTTCTTGTCTCTGCATTGGCTCAGTTTCCCTCAGCCTCAGGACTATTCCTTTTTTGATGCCCTTTACAAAGAACAATAGCAAGAGTCTTAGGCATCTATACGGCTTCAAGTAAGGCTAAGATCTCCCCCTTGTTCTTGATGTCCTTCTCAGCTGAAGTCAGAAGCCCTCTTTCCTTGTAGATGGCTCCGTGTACATGTGCAGTGGCAAAGGCGTATCGGCTGTCAGTGTATATTGTGACTGCCTTATCCTTTCCCCATCTTAGTGCCTCAGTGAGGGCGATGAGTTCTGCCTTTTGAGCAGAAGTCCTATGGGGAAGAGCTTGTGACCAGATGGTGCCAGTTAGAGTTACCACCACTGCCCCAGCGTTCCTTCTTCCTTCCTGCATGAAGCTGCTCCCATTGGTGAACAGAACTTCATCGGCCTCAGGCAGAGGGAAGTCTTTGAGGTCTGGCCGCGAGGAACACATGGCATCAGTGAAATCTATGCAGTCGTGAACGGGGGTCTCGCGGTCTGGGTTTGGCAACAGATTGGCTGGGTTGATGACAGTAGCTTTGGATTTTAGCCATATGTTTGGAGTCATCCGGTGGCTCCCTGTTGTCGAACACCTTCTGGGCTATCTCAACAAGTTGAGACAGGTTCATTCCTGCAAAACCTTCTAATTTTTTGCAATTTACACCGGATATCGGGGGCCACCTGAGTAGCAAAGGCTATATTAATTGCCTGCTGATTCTCAGGGGCCTCAGGATCAATGGGGGTGTATATGTGGTATGCCTCATTCAAGAAACGCTCCAGGGGATTCCTGAGGTCCCTCCCTGTGTAACTTTAGTTACCTTAGAAAGGTTAGTTGGCCGACGAGCAGCCATCCTAATTCCTCCAGTTAGAATCTGGTGGTACCGATCTAATGCTGTTCTCCCTGCCTGAGAATTGTGTCCCCAGTCTGGGCGGGTGGAGGGAAGTTCCTCCTCAGTCTGTTCCCTGCTTCCTCAACTCTCCTCCCTCCCGCAGCTATCGTTTGTGTTTCAGTCAGAATGCGACCGCGTTCTTCCTCAGTGAAGGGGGTAATTAAAAGCTGTTGGCAATCATCCCAGGTGAGGCAGTGAGTCTGAAAGACACTTTCTAAGAGTCCCATTAGCGCCTGGAATTTCTCAGAGAAAGGCGGATTCTGTGCCTTCCAGTTGTACAGATTCCTAGTTGAGAAAGGCACATAAACCATAAAGGGCCTGTCTGTGTGATGTCCCTGGGGTGGTGCTTCTCGCAAGGGGAGGATGGCCGGGGTGGTGGTATTGGCTGATGCCCCGCCTGGAGTCGGAGCAGGAGGCCCATAGGGGTTACCTGCCTGCATCTGAGGAGGTGAGGCGGTGCTATTTGGCCTCTGTTGTCCTGGATTGTAGTGTGGGGTAAGATCACTGTCCTCCGGTGGAGATTGGAGGACTGAGGGACTGGGCTGTCTAGGAGATTCAGTTGCTGTATGTTTTGGGGAGCCCACAACAAGACTCATGCCCTAGAGAAAGGGCACATCGGCGGAGCCAAGGAGTTGGGTTCTGAACAAGGTTTAACCATTGATCAATGTAGGGAAACTGATCGGGATGTCCCGGGTCTCCCGTGACAATCTTCCAAACATTTCTCTCTAAACTCCCGTCAAAAGAACCCTCCAGAGGCCAGTTTACATCAAAAGACAGCCATTCAACTTCACACAATGTTCTTAGTCTGCCTGGAGAAAACTTTATGCCATAGTCAGCTCCCTCTACAAACCCTTCTTTGAAATGTCGCGGGAGACAACCCAAGGGTGTCTTTTGTGAACTCGGGCTTCCCCCCATCGCTTGCGCAGAAAACGCAAAGCAGACACTCAGACAAGAACAATTACTGGGATGTAGGTGGACCCAGAGAAGTCCGCCACCTACAACCTAGACGAGACCAAAGACAATATACAGAACCTGAAAACAGGGCACAGGAGGCAGCGTCCCGCAGCCTGGCTATGGTCCGGGAGATATGACTGCGTCCAGTCTCTCCACGGACCCCCACTGACCGGTCAACAGAAACAGGAACAGAAAGGTACCTTTTATCCAGACGTTGAGGCCTCGGAAATTCTTGTCGGGACCAGGAACAAAGAGTGTGTCTTAAAGGTTGCGTCCTTGACGATTGTACTGACCCTGTCACGGCATTCAAGGGCCCTGGAAGGTCTCAGGTTGGCCAGCCCTTTGAATCCACAACAGGGACAGCAACTGCTCGGGAGGCTGGTCCGGTCTTAGATCCCAGGGCCACTCCCTGAGATCTCGCTGGGGCCTCCAAATGTTGTAGCCGCTAGCCCCCAAAAGACACATGAACCACCAGAAATCAGTGAGTTATAGGAAACACACTCTTTATTCAGCCAGCTGGGTCTGCCAGGGGTATGCAGACCCCAAATTAAGCAGCCCCGAAATGTAGAGGTACAAGGTTTTTAAGCCCTAAATCCCATTCCTCATTCTGTCTTAACACAAAAGTCTATTTTTCTTCTATTTACTGTCAACCCACAGGTCGGTTGTGCAAGCGGGGTACAGAAGCAGAAAGCTTATTGTTAGAATGTCATGTTGTCAAACTGTAATTTACCAGGCAGCACACTTAAAGTTGAGAAACCCTTTGCAATTAAATAAAGGAAAAGTAAGGTGCTTATTACATTTAGAAATAAAAACAAAATTATGCAAAATAGTATTTTCAAAATAATGTAGGTGATAAACAAGCAAGATGTTATTTTAAACTGTGTGTGAAGTTTTCAAAACATCATCGCTTAAATAATGTCCAAATTTAACATGTTTCCAACTTGAGTTGTAGTCTTGTTATACTGGTCATTTCTGTCCCTCACCCCCAAGCAATTGTTATGACCTTCTTGGGTCAGCCCGATGCTCTCGTTCCCTCTGCCTGAGTGCCCCACCCACTTCTTATTCTTCATGACCTGGCTGCCATACCATCTTCTCTGTGAATGAAGTCTTTGACCCCTAGCCTAAGTCAGCTTTGTATTTTTATCTAGAAGCACTCTTTAAATTACATTTTTTTTTTCATTTAGGAATCTCTTTTCCTTATCAGACTGTGAATTTTTCTCATACTTTTTGTATTTCCAGCCCCCACTATAGACCCTATTATATACTAGACACTCAGTAAGTGTTAACGATGAATGCTATCTGTACCAACAAAAGTATTACATATGGAATAAAGGCAATTCTATTACTTAGCATTGTTTTGGCCTTTATTAAAAAATGTTATAAGAATCCAGAGATTAGGAAGATTAGAGAATATTCAACAAGAAGAGCAAACTAATTATATTGTTTGACCAGTGAGAAAAAGTTAAAGAGAGCTGGAAAAAAACTTTTTAGAAGAAAGCAACAAGGTGATTTAGAAAAAGAGCAGATATTATGAAAAGAGGTTAGTATTCTCTTTCTGAAGAGTTGGCTCATTATAGAGTAATTCAGTATAAACACCTCTTTGATGGCAAGTGGAGAAAGACGTTCGAAAAAGTCACTGAAGATTTGGGGGGAAATTTGCTCACCCTTTGTCACACTCTTCCACAAGCTATTCGGGGAAGGGGTTGTGAATAGCTGATGCCTGGCAACTTCAAAAAGCCTCATATTTTTGTATCAAAATTTGGAAAAAAAACATAACCATCATCCAACTAATAAATACTTTTCACAATTTGAGATTCCCCAAACCCATGCTTACTAGGGGCAGTTGTAGAGGTTGAATTAATTAATGCTGTTACTGGCAACTGTAATTTCTCAAGAAGAAAATAATATGGGAAAAATCTTGTAAGATTGGTAGGGAATAAGCACAATATGAGTAAATTCCTTAAAGCAAATTAATGTGGTCTTTACTGGCCAGCTGATTCTGAAAGCAAACTTTTTCATGGTCTTCAATTACATTTAATTCAAATGAACTTACCCTGTGAGTTTCAAACCAAATCACTGTCCTCTGGAATTGAATTTTGGAAGAAAAATCAACTTCATCATGTTCTTATTAAGACTCGTCCCCAGCATCTGAAGCAAATTATAACTCTTTATGTATGTCACTCTTCAACTGTTTTGTATGTATTTGAAACTCAACTCTGATTTACCTTTGTGCTATTATTTCTTTTGCCTAAATTTAAGCAAATCATCCCCCTTTCCCCCCTTTTTCGTGTTTCTCCTTTGTATTTTTTCCCCATTCAAGATTCAAACCCTTGAATTTTTTTTTTCCCTTTGGTAAGTGGCACGATTAGGAATCACTAAGTTATCCAACACAAGAATATCTTATATTCTTTTACCTAGTGTAATCGAATCAGTCCAAATGATACTGAACATCTTTTTAATTACCTTGCTTCAAATGGCCCTCGGAGCAAGAATTCAAAGAACAGTGTGATCTCCTGGAATCTCTATGCCCATCTAGTATTTAAGCCGTATTGCTAATGTTTTATGGTCATGGCAATATGAGTCACAAAATTCAAAGCTACACTGTATAATTGGTTCCAGACTAGGAACTCCAACTTCTAAAGCATCTCAATTACTGAAAAAATAACTTCATCTCCTTGGTTAGGATTAGAGTTATGTCTTTATCATAAACAATCCACAATTAAAAACTGTGACCACCAAGAATATTAAAGTGCTTCTTCAATATATCATTCAGGGCAGGGATACACATAGGAGCCTTAAAAGATAGAAAAATTAAAAGTTCTAAAATTTTCGGTTATTATATAATATTTTTCATTTCAAAATGAAAATTATCTTCAAATAAAACATTTTTGGTCAATATTTAAGTAGTGTCTTTAGCATTAAAATTACTTTTCCCTAATCCAAAAAACATTTAAAATGGTAATATAGATCTAATTAATGCCTCTAAACATAATTTCACTATTCTTGATGTAGTAATAATTAGAAACTTGGTTTCTAATTAAGATCTCTAACGACAGTTATTTGCAACTACCCATAAATGCATTCTGAATTTTGAAATAATTTCTAAATTTTCCTAGTTGGAAAAAATTATAAGTAATAATTAGATTTTGATTAAATAAATTGAACATAATTATTTAGTCATGACATGTGTGATGTGGTCTGATTAAGAACAAGTGATTCACTGAGCTAAGAAAAGAGATAATAAACACAATTTTGAAGTTAATCAGAGAAGATTATTCTGATAAAAAACAAACTCTTCCATAATTATCCTTTAGATAAATTTCTAGAGGCACATTCTCTCAGTGACTATCACAGATAAGGCTCCTAACAACAATTACAACAAATTTTTGATTATTTTTAAAAATAATCAAAGACAATTGCACTGATAGCTTCCATTTCAGTTAGAAAATATGTTTTAAAAAAAGCTTATTTTCTTTCAAATATTATAAGTAGATTAAAGTGGGTGTCAGGGTCATCTATTACTTTGCTTCAGACTTTGCAAAACTCTATTACGATGTCTTTTATATTTTTGCAATCTAGCTTTTACCGTATTGATAGATACCAAAGAAGAGCTCAAATAAAAACACAAATTTTCTCTTATGACACAGTTTCTTGCTGTCAATTTATGGTAGTAATATTTATCTCTGACAGCATAGGACATTAAGACAGTTCAGAGCTCTCCACTGTCTGTTATGTTTACATTACATTATTTTGAGGACGTGAAAAGTGTAGACAGTTTACAGGGCCTCTCTCTCCCCTGGCACACATGCACAAAGGTTAAAATTAGTTGTATCAAGCAGTGCATAATCATTTACACTTTTAACTGAATTTGGTGAAGAGTACTTGAAATCATTTTTTTTCTGTTTACACTTACATTATGACAAAGGACATTAATCAGCAACTACCTTTAACAACTATGTGTTTACTATAAGAAACATCTCTCCCAATCACACTCACACTTAAAAAAATGTTTTAAGTAGTAAGATCTAGAAGACACAATTATAATTCGATATAAAGTGTGAGCTTATATAATTGCTTAAATAAATGACTGGGAATAAACGTTTGGATTTTTATAAATTTTTATTAGGATATTAAGATACTGAAAATAATACACATTCACAACAAAAAAGCATTCTATTTTTGGACATGCACATGATATTACGGACAAAATGACAGTATTAGTTTTTTCAACTTTTATAAGCAGTAAGTATCTCATAAATGGATGCAGAATGATGAGTTAAACTCCTGTTTACAAACAGCATGCAATATATTGCCTTTACTTCAAAGTTTTATTTCCAAAGTTAATGTTAAATGCCTG
>NW_011888806.1:9327615-9343833 GCF_000151845.1 Pteropus vampyrus | reverse complement strand
GCAAATAAATGGAACTATAGGGCCAATTAAATCAAATTTCTGATGAAGTAATTGGGAAAGAACTAGTTGCCATGGATGGATATAAGGCCACCCCTTACTAGTATGGCCCGCCTCACTCAGTAGCTGTTGAACGAATGCTTAAAGCAGGTTAATTTGAAGCATGCTAACTACTAATCTGTATGGGACACCAGGTAATTTTCCTGCCCAATATAAGTCTTCCTTTCATACCAAGAGTGGGAAAGATTATGAGCTTTGGTTTATTTCTTTTGAGCACAAGCTTCATTTGTAAAATTGGGATAATAGTCTCATTACTTATATATTTACTTATATTTGCACTCATACTTTTTGTCTTCTTCCTGTTGTTTGGATTGTAGGTGTTGTTCCTGTTGACTTTAAGGTTTGTATTCTACCTGTACCCAGGATCGCTTCTGACCTCAGAATTCTCTCCATATTTCCTCTTTTTCTTTTTAAAAATTATATCTTCATCTTTTTCTTTCTTGCTGGATCCTTCCCATTAGCACTTAAATATGCTGTATATCTAGCCTCGAGAACAGTGCCTAGTACTAGGTGGGCCATCAGTAAAGATTTGTTGAATGAACAAATGAATGAATGAATAAATGAGTGAGTGAGTGCTCAAGCTTCTTTTATTTCCAAAAATGCTTTTCTGAACTCTACATCCCTCTCTTGCCCTTTCCTGCCTTCAAACAACCACTTTTACCCTTTTTCATCTCCTGTTCTTTCTCAGCTAGTAGAATCTGCCTTCCATTTCTACTATTCCACAAAATCTGCTCTTTCCAAAGCCACCCAGGATTATCTTTATTTCTGTATCCAATAAGTATACTCAGTCTTTTATCTTACTTGACATCTCAGCAACACTTGGCACTGTGCTCTCTTCCTCCTCTTTGAAACACCCCGTTAGGCATGATACTACCGTGTTTGCTTCTTTCCCTTAAGGAGACTTTTCATTTTCCTTCGTGAACTCCTTCTTTCTCCTCTATCCATTGCCTAGATGTTGTTGTTTCCTGGTGCTCAATGCTGGACCCTTTTCTATGTAACTCAACACATTTTTCCTTGGGGAATTAATTTCTTTCCCCAGAGTCAATTACTTTCTGTATGCTACTGATTCCAAATATGTATTTCAATTTCCAAACTCTGTCTTAAAAAGTCGATCCATATCTTCAATTATCAAATGTGTGTGGTCTCCCAAGTACTTCAAAAATTAATGTGTTCGAAATGGAATTTATCATCTCCCCCAAATTTGCTACTGTTCTTGTGTTTTCTGTCTCAGGTGAAGGTACCTTTATTCATCCTGCCTGGCCTGAGCCAGGAACCTAAGGGTCGTACTGTTCTTTCTTTCAATCTCTCAGCTGCTTCCTGACCTTACATATTTCCTATCAAACATCACCTTACTACTTCTACATACTATACATCTTGAATATGTTTATATTCTTGGATATATCTTGAATACATTTATATTTTTAATATATCTCACATATATTTATTTTTCTATTTCTCCAATGTAACTGCCCTGGTTCAAGTTCTCATCAACTCTTGCCTGAATTTACAACACTCTCTCAACTGTTCTTTGTAACCAAAAGAATCTTTCTTACATACAAATCCAGTGAAATCACTCCCCTATTTAAAACACTTCAGTGATCCTTATTTCTCCCAGGATAATGTCTGAACTGACTTAGTAGGACCTGCATGATCTGACTCATTTCCTCTATTAGTCTCACTTGGAAGGTTTTCCTAAAGATTTGCGTGGATATAGCAATATTTGTTACGTCATGGGCAATATATAGACAAAACTTCTCCATCTCTAAATTGAACCCCCTTTTTACACGAAAGGAAAATGAAACTTGCTAAGGATAAGTGGCATGCTCTAATTGACATAGCTAGTTAATGAAAGAGCTGGACTATCTGAAGTACATTTAGTTCAAATCAAAGGCAATTAAAATTCAGGAAAACACCAGCTAAAATTTACCTTGTCCTTCTGTTGCTTTCTCAGCACCAAGGGAAGGAAGGGTATACTTACAAATAAAAATATAAGTTTAGCTTTCCCTAGCTGCATCCCAAGCAGTAACTTGTTTGCTTGTTCTGACCGAACATTTAATATCTGCTTTATTGGCTTACTATGTAATAATTCTTTCCCTTCTCCAAAATAATGTAATCAGAGCCAAACCACAGTGAACAAACAAGACCATTAGGAGCTTTATGAGTCACTGAGCTTTACGCCTTTCCTGCTCCTCCCAAAACAGAGCCTGAGTGCTCCTGTAGGCTGAGGGGCTGACAGAAGTTTCAAAAGAACAGCAAAGCACAACTGATTTCCTTAAATAAATGACTTCTCTTCAAATTTGCCTTTTGATCACTCCCTTAAAATTAAGTGCCATCTAAAAGGCATACATAAATACGTCCTGTCCCAGTTGTTATTCCCCTCCTCATGATGGTGGAGCAGAGCAAGCAGGGCACCTGTATTGAGTACCTTTTAATGTGGGAATTGGAAAGACAATTTTAACTATTTTTCAATGGATATATTTGAATTTGTAAGTACTGGTCTTATGGAATAGGTGTTAGAAAATTGGCATTATTTGTATGGGTCTGGGTCTTAATAGCTTGTTAATTTCCTGTCAATGCAAACAGGATATAAACATCATGTGGTAGCCAGCCTCCAAGATTGCCCCCAACTATCCTCATCTCCTGTATCTCCGCCCGCATTGTGTCTGGGTTGGTCTGTGTGACCAACAGACTATGGCAGAAGTAATGGTATGTCACTTCTGAGATCAGGTTATAAAAGACATTGTGGCTTCGGTCTTAGATATCTCCTCTCTCTCTAATCACTCACTCTGGAAGAAACCAGGTGCAGTGCTATGAGCAGCCCCATGGAGAGGACCACATGGTGAGGAACAGAAGCCTCCTGACATGTGAGTGAGCTTACAGCAGATTCTGAACCAGAACCATCCAGGTAAGCTCTTCCTGGGTTCCCGAGCCTTGGAAACTGTGAGAGAGATTTTAAGCTTTTAAGCTTTAGAGTAATTTGTTATACAGCAATAGACAACTAACATACAGAACTAGGTGCTCACAAAAACATACATTCTTTGCTCATTACAGTGGTGCTTATTTCTTTTTTTAGTTGTGCTTATTTCACAGACTAATATTGTAGAGAAAAAGGACTAACTTTTTCTGCTTACTTACTTATCAATACATAACTAAATCCTCATACTCTCTGCTCTTTCTCCCTAATTTTAAGGCATTATACATATGTATGAAAAATATTTTTAAAGTAAAGATCACACATGTTGCCTCTTTCTGGGAAATTCTGACCTTTGATGAGCTTACTTTTCTTTACTGCTTAGGTGGATGTAATCCTACATATATGTTGTGAACATCCATAGAAAATCTCTGCTTTAGAGGTTTGATGTTCACTGTTCACTTACACTCTGCAAGCAGTTTTGATTGCTTACTTTCTGAGCATCCTTCATACCCTGATTATTGAAAATATGCTTGCTCACAAAAATCAACTCTCACTTAGGAAAAAAAAGGAAGTAGATTAACATATAACCTAGCAAAACAAATGTCTAAATTTAAATTTCTCCACTGTGGGAGTAAAGAAAGAACTTTCTGATCTCTCGCTCTCTCTCCTTTTTTTGTGGGGGTGAGGGGGTGGGGGTGGGTGGGGAGGACACTGAAGATGAAATAATCGGTCACTTTTGGACTAAAGGAATAATATCTGGACACAACTTGTGATGTAAGACCCAATCTTCAGTGTGTTGGTAATGAATTCTACTATTCTTCTGACACCTCACATTGGCAGAATCAGGCTGGCTGTTTCACTCTTCACGTATGATTTTTAAAAGTTTGGTCCAATACCCAGGTTAAGAAAGGATATAAAATCTTTCCTTTCTTGGAAGAGTAGCCTTCTGAGATTTGGCACAACTCTCTGGATTTATATCATTTTCTTAGGCTTAACCAACTGCTGAGACCTCAGTGCAGTTGTTCCCTAAATATGCACAATTGCTATACTTTGAAAACAGTATTATAAAGCAAGTAAGAAATAACTTTGCAATGGCAGCACATACACTGAAGAAGTCCTACCCGGGATGCTTCCATTTTGCTGTCTCTAAGTTTCAGTTTGAACACACACACACACACACACACACACACAGCAGAACCTCTTTATGAGGGCTGCAGGGCTTAGGGCTTGTCTAGAAAATGATGAATTTACCTTCTTTAATCCCAAAGCAGTGGCCCCACTCCTTCAGGGTGATGTGCTTATCCTTGTTGGGGTCACACTCCTCAAAGAAGCGAGTTATGCAGTGTTCCATGGGTACCAGCGATGCTCGCAAAGGAGCAAGCTCTGAATGTGTCAAGACTCTGCAATGAAATAAATGGCAGTGTATTAACTGAGTAGCTTGTGTATGAAAGTTGACAGAGAATCACCAACGGCATTTTTCTTCCACAAGGTTGCTGAGTATGCCAAATAAATAGCATACTTATGAAAAGCTGCAAATGCAATAAGCTATTTATGGGTAAGATAGACAGCTTTTGGGGTGTCAACTTGCAAGGTTTTCTTCTTCACTGGCAACTGTCCTCCCTCCACCTTAAATTTATAGGAGTGTGCCCCAGCAATCATGTTCGTATAAACTGGCTCTTACTCACTAGTCAGAGGTAGGCACTTGGCCAAATTGGGCCAATAGGATTATCTTGTGACTTTAGGATCAAGAATGAGAAAAAGTTGAAAGAGTAGTTGTGGGAGGCTGGACCTAACATGTAAACTTGAGAGCTGTGTGGCCATAATCTGTTATTTTCAAAGCAATTTTACGTACAGACACCTAACCACGTTTGGTTAGCATTTCAGTGTTCTAGAACTGGAACTTTTCTGTTATTTTCAAAGCAATTTTACATACAGACACCTAACCACGTTTGGTTAGCATTTCAGTGTTCTAGAACTGGAACTTTTCTGAAATCTGTTTAGAATTTTCTTTGTAAAGATAATTGGACATTATATCAGGAGGATGACTTAGTAACAGGAAGGTAAAGAGCTTTTACCTGTCCATAGGATGTTTGTCAAGTTCACTAAACTGCCAGTGCACAGGATACACATACATGTGGTAGTTTTTCTTAAAATCTCTCAAGAGAAGGTCAATGGAATGGTCCCCAGCCAAGAGTCTCTTTTCATCCAGGTAAATTTTCTTGACCTGGGATTAGGAAGGGGAAGATCATCAGAGAATCAGTGTAATCTCTTGCTAAACTTTACTCAAAGAGTGACAGTAACTTGGCAGAGGAAAACAAGCCCAGCCCATCATATGAGACCAAATGAAATGCCTTCTAATCAGCATTAAAGCTTTCTTATTTCTATATAAAATGGCAGCTAACATTAAAAAACTTATAGTTTTCAGAATAAAATTTGTCTTTTTAAAGTTTTTCTTGTAATCAAGTAACATTTATTGCATTCCTTAAAACTATGAGAAGGTTTTAATGAAAAGGGCTGAACTGACTTTGGCAAAATTATTGATTAGTTAGTGAAAAGCCCTGCTCTTCCACCATTGGAATACTCTATTCTTAATACTCTATGTAATTCCATCCAGTCCCTGCTCAGTTCAACCCTGGTGTGGTAGCATTTGGCCACTTCCATTGAAATCTCTCTGTTTTGTTTCTAATGCTCTTAAGGCTCTCTGTTGTGATGTATTAAAGAGAGAGAATAGAAATTATTTTGGGGCAATGCATGTAAAACTCTCCATTTGTGACATTACTCATTATTTCACTGAGTAATCAGAAGCAATCAGAACAGAACTTCTACCCATTCCCATGACCATATCTACAAATGTCCCTCCATGTTACCATGAATGAAATTCCTGTGCTCCTAATCGAAGCCCATGCCCTCACTGGTGCTCAGGAGCCCACCCCTTCTCATCTACTCAAGAATACCCTATGGCAATTGGGCACCTTTCCTTCTTTACTGGATTATTTCCAGAAGCACATAAACATCCTCTACCATCTCCCATTGGTAGATGGAAGTCTTGTACTCACATTCCCCTCCAGCTGCCACCCTATTTCACTTTTTGCCTTTACAATAAAATGTCTTAAAAATATTGTTTACACTTGCTGCTTCCACATCCTTCTTTCTATTCTATTTTGAATGCTGTCTACTCAGGCTTCTCTCCTCCCCACTCTGCAGAAACAGCTCTTGTCAAGGTCAGCTATAATGACCACATGCCAGATCAGTGGTCAATTCTTAGTCCTCATCTTGAAACCTGCTAACAGCATCTGATAAAGTGAATGCACACCCTCCTTTCTGTTTCATTTTTTCTTCATAACACATATCATCCCGCCTGACATATCTTTTACATATATTCGCATGTATGTTCATATTTGCATATATAAAATATACATTTACATACATATATACATTACACACACACACACACACACACACGCACACTTATTTATAAAGAGTCTGTCTCTTTGCCTAAAATGTAAGCTCATGATGGCAGAGACTTTTATTTGGTTCATTGCTCTTTCTCTAGTACGTAAATTAATTCCAGGTACCTAGGATTCATTGAAAAACTATCTGATAAATGAGTTTTCCCTGAGAACTTTTGGACTTAATATTCTGCACATTTTAATCTTAATATATATTACTAACATTGTGAAGTAATGAATTTGCCTTACATCATAAATCTATATCTGGTCTGTGAGGGCAAAAAGATGTTTAGATTTAAATAACATGTGTGGGCCTGAATATATAAATGCTGAATTAAGGTTCAGTTTATTCAACCAGAGTCTGCTCTAGACCTTGCTCAGGCCACTGCCCTTTGTGTAGTAATGGGGTAGTTTGGCCATGTCCCAAACCTTGTGGCATGAACATTGACCACTATTATTCTGTTAATCTATATGCGCTAACTAGGCATGGGCAGGAAAAGTGGGCTTTTGCCAATTTCAGAGGGAGGTAGCTCCAACCCTGGTCCCCAATTTTTTTTCTTCAGGCCTTGTAGACAGACCCGTGGTAGCTGACTCATGGATAACTTACTTTATTTCTCTGCTTCTCATTTAGATATCCAGCATGTTCAGGGTTAGACTCATAAAGCTGCATGAGGATATTCTTGAGCCAGTCTCTCATTCTTAGAGGAAATTGAGTCACTTCAAAGTCCGTACAAGTGGGAATAGCTGTTTCAAGCAGAAGTAAATAGATTTTAATCTTTGGGTCTTACTCCTATCCTAAAGCAATTCCTCATAACAGGAAGCTTAAGATTTTCCGGTGACTGACAGCATCCTTACTGCCCCATCATCACAACAGTGGTCCTTAACCCTGGTAACACAACAGAATTACTTGGGATGTTTTGAAAACATATCAGATGCCAGCTTCCATTCAAAGAAATTCTGATTTGATTGGTCTGGGGTGAAGCCTGGGCATCAGGATGTTTCAAAAGATCCCAAAGTAGTTTTGGTGTGCAGCCAGGACTGAGAACCACTTCTGTAGAATCAGAGAGCTGGAATTTAAAGGTGGAGGACATTAAGAGCTATTCATTATGGGAAAAGAGAAAAAAGTAGAAATTCACTTACACCGTGGTAATGATATAATAATTTTAAATCTCAGTGGTTTAAAGGAGCAAAAGTTTTTTTTTTTCAGTGTTATTGAGATGTAATTGACACATAACACTATAAATTTAAGGTGTGCAGCATAATGACTCGACACATGTGAAATGAACACCACCATAAGTTAACAACCATCACCTTATATAGTTACAAAAATATTTTTGTTTTACTTGTGATGAGAACTATCAGGATCTACTCTCTTAGCAATTTCAGTGTTAACAGCAGTGTTAACTATATAGTTGTCATGTACTTTAATTATATCAAAGGTTTATTTCTCTATCCTGCTGCAGATCCAATACAAGTTGTTGAGAGGGCTCTCTGCTCATTGCAGTTTCTCTGGGGCTCAGCATGATGAAGACTCTACCTTCATAACACCATCTCAACACTAGAAGAGGGAGCCTGGAGAATTATGTACCAACTCAAATGCTGTTGCCCAGAACTCACATGGGTGACTATTCCTCATTTCATTGGATAAAGCAACTCATATGATACATCTAAAATCAAGGGGGCCTAGAAGTCTAACCCTCTCGTGTGTCTGGAAGGAGAGGAGAACTGGAAATATTAGTGAGCATGGCTAATGTGGGGAATCACTTAGCGACAAGGAGATACAAAGACAATTGAGACTATCCTGGGAAAGGAAGACAATTTTTAGAAACTACTGGATGAAATATGTTGTAATAAACCTTCTTGGCAGAGGCTTAACCTAACTTGAGAAGAGGACAAATAACATGGCAAAATTCTAATGATTCATCCCAGTTATTAAGTGGATAACATTATCACAGTGGGGCCAAACCCCTGGCTGCACTGTAGACTTGTCTAGGCTACTTTAAAAACAAATGAAAAAACAATGCTAAGGTTCCAACCCAGATTTCAAATAAAACTGAAATCTCTTATAATTAAAGCCTAGGCATTCTTCTTCTTCTTTTTTAAGTCTCTCAGTTGGTTTTAATGTGTAGCCAAGGTTCAGAACTACATTAGCTTTTTCCTGTTTATATATGCATGAGTACGCACATGCATATTATTCAGTTATGCACAGATTCACCAAAACCTTCTCAGCAATGGTGCTTGGTATTAGTGATGGAATCTTACATTTGCAGGCTCCAAAATAATCCAGCTGCAGCTGGTGCCCCTTTTTGGTCCCCTCCAGGCTGCACTTAGTAGCAAATAGATGACAGGAGCTAGCATAGGTCTGGTTGTCAGTGCCACAAACCTAGGAAAGACAAGCATGAGAAAAAGCTCGTGTTTCTGAATCTTCATTGGGAAAACACTCTGCTCTTTAAAGCTCATAGGCTCCCTGGTAAACTGTGCTGTGCCATGTAATTGGTCAGATAGGTGAGGCTATTAAAATAATAACTGTCCTAGTTGGCACAAAAAAATCAACTAAGCTATACTAATGGTGATTACAATTTGGCTCTAGATAACTTCAGTAGAATGAAAAATGCATATGTTCCTAGGATAGAGGGAATTAAAAAATGAGTTCTACAAATCAGTGCGATTATTACATTTTTAGGGCACAGTTGAGATTCTTTGATTTTGCTGGTGTTTTTTCCTATTTAATGTTAATTCAAATATTAGATGATGACTTGGACATTCACTTTTTTTTAAACCAAAATTTCAATTGCAAACTACTTTCATTCAAATCACTGTTTGGTGCCCCTTAGAAAGCATTTTGTAGAATACTTACTTGGTCAAGGAATTTTGTAGGAGGACAAGTCACTGGATCTTGGCAGACACAGCGGGGTTTTCCCTGTTGGTCAGTCTTACACATGTGTCCTCTTTTACACTCGTAGTTCATGCAAGAATCTAAGAGAAAATTTTAGATAGGAAACATGGACTAAGCTAAATTGAGTATGTATACTCAGATTTATTCAGACAAGTACTCTATTTTCAGTAATAAGAGAAAATTTGGGAAAACATTAGAAACGATTTTAATGTTAATTTTCAGGTGGGGCCCCCTGGCATCAGACTGTTTTACACAATAGTCTGGATCTGCGCAGTTTGGGTTGGAGATTTAAAAGGAACGAACGGCAATTCTTGGCCTGACTGCAATAGTCATAGTCTGAAGTCTATAGTGCAATTTTGTTCAAGTTGTTCAGAAGTTAAATAAGCCATGAGAATTTTATTGTGTGGAAATTCAAAATGTTTGTGATTGGGGTATGTGGTTGGGAATCAGGTCTTAATTAAATATGAGATCTAAATTCACTAGTAAGTTATGGATTTGAGAATAAATAAGGTAGCATTAATTCTTCTCAGAAGTAAAAGGATTTAGAGAAAAATAATTCTAGCTTTTGCAATAATATCACAACAGGACGTGTAGTTGTAAAGACATTTATCCATAGTTGTACAGTAGTCCCCTCTTATCTCGGGGGGATCTGTCCCAATACCCACAGTGGATGCCTGAGACCATGGATAGAACTAAACACTGTATACTAGGCTTTTTCCTATGCATGCATACCTATGATAAATTAGGCACAGTAAGAAATGAACAATAATAACTAATCATAAAATAAATTACAATAATATACTGCAATAAAATTTATGAGAATGTGGTCTCTCTCAAAATATCTTATCGTACTGTACTCACCCTTCTCGTGATAATGTGAGATGATAAAATACCTACATGATGAGATGAAGTGAAGTGACAGACATAAGCAACATGATAGCGTCAAGATACTATTGACCTTCTGATGCTACGACAGGAGAATCACCTGTTTCCGGTGATGTCAGGAACAGATGATGTCAGAGGTTGGGAAATTTAATATTTTCAGATCATGATTGACCATGGGTAACTGAGACCTCAGAAAGTGAAACTGAAGGTAAGGGTGAACTACTGTATATTATATATGGACAAGAGGTTATCAACAATTTATGAGAGTATTTTTTGGGGGGAGAACTGGAGAGAGGAAAAATTCTGTGCAGTAGTCATGCATGAGTGGATGGAGACAGCCCACTGTGGCCAGTTCCATCTCCTCCTAGACATGGTTACGAACAGCTTGCTAAGCCCATACTCACCAACACTGTACAACCCCATGTTGCCTTCACTCGAACTTTCATCTTCATTCAGTGAGCTTTCTGCTTTTTTGGCCTTTGTAATAACAAGAATAGAAGTTGAAGTCAATTGGAAAGCAGTTACATAATTTATATTACCACTGTGCATACCTTCACAGAACTTTTCATATCCATATCATATTAGATCTCAAAAAGAGACACCAGTCTCTGTTATTTACACAACTGTGTAAATAAACAGAGACCCTTTGAGAATAGGAGCCATTTCTACATCAACTGGATTCAATGCAGTATCTCTGGGGATTACTCAATAAAAATTGGAACTAACATCAGGAACAAAGTTGGAACCCTTTGGATTTGGGAAAACAGTAGAAATGTAATATTATGATGTGATTCTGTAGTTAGGGCATGGTTATATCAGTAATCTCTGTGAAGCTGCTGGTAAAGTTTTCTTACCAGGTTTCTAAAGTATAAGAAAATTCCTACCTTTGATTGGCAGCAGAGTTATCAGTAATCAAGATTACTATTGATCTTGCCTACCAAAAGCTGAGACAAGTCTTCCTGGTGGGTGGCTGCTGGGTTTTTGCAGGAAAGCTCCAAATGATTAAACAACCAAAGAACGATATGTTTCTCCCCAACTCCTGCCAGACCGCAGTTTCCCGATTATCATTTTGGTGTGTGTTTGCTTAATAAAATTGTAGCTGAAGTCCTTGTTCTTAATTTTTATAGCTAAATCAACACACATTACTGGATCTCTTACTATGTTAGAGGCATTTTGCTAGACATTGGTGATTCAACTCGACATGACATGGTACCTACCTGCTCTCAAGGCATTAGAGCAGCAGTTGTCAGTATCTCCCATCCCTCATATCTGTCAGAGTTAACCATTCTAGTTAGCTCCAGGGACTTTCAAACTGCCAGTATTTGTGTCTCTGTAGCTTCAAAACCATGGAATTCTATTTGGACTGCTTAAAGAACAGACTGGAAGTTCTGCAAAATTAACACCCCTCCTGGCAATTCTCGGCCTGTATAAATGCCCCAGCTCTCTCACTCACCAAATGAGACAATTCAGAGGAATGTGCTTTACCTGGCTCTCACCAGGTACCTCTGATTAGCTTCCTTTCTTTTCCTGTATCACTTTCACTTCTCTTTGTTCCCTGAACTCAAAAAACTGCACTAAAATCCAGGTTCTGCTTCTAGGGGAATCCAACTAAAACACATTTTCAGCCTAATGAGGGAGATGGAGAGGAAAATAAATAACCATAACATATTTAGTAATGTAATGATAGAGATAAGCACAGGAGACTGGTTATAGCTGTTTCTTGATAAAGCTAAGTGTTTTATCGGATAAGGCTCATTGTAAACAATCTTACCCCTTGGTATTCTCCAGGTTCACTGGTACCTACATTCTCATTCTCATGTGCTTTTTCTCTTTGCTCCTTATATTTGATGAAATAGTAATTGGAAGCAGCTCTTTCATCCTCCTGGAAGGCTTCACTTTGGGGGAGGTAGTCATCACTTGCACGGAGTCTGGAGCCATCATCATCATCATCAGTAGGCCCTACAAGCAAAGTCTCAGAAACGGTCTTTTTATCCATCTCCTCAGGGGTGCTGATAATTTCAAGGCCAGGTTTTCCCTGTTGGTTCTGCCATTCAGTATCTTGACTGTGCTTATTGATTTCTGCTTCAGTTGACTCTTCCATTTCTTCATTGGAGTTATCCTCTTCTTGTTCTTGGTGACCCTGCTCGGATTCATCTTTCTGCGTTTTGCTTACTTGAGTTGGTTGATTGGACTCTTTCGAAATATCCTCAGATTGGGTACTGTCTTCCTGCTTGCTGTTAGAATGCTCCTTGGGAACTTCTCTCTCCCTTTCCTGGTTATCATTGTGGGTGCCAACTTCACCTTGCTCTTTCCCTGCTTCCTCTTCTCTGTTGGGACTGATTGGATTCTGCTCTTGGTTATCCTGATCACTTAGGTCTTGGCCATGCTTGCTGCTCCTATTTAATTGAGGAAGTGAATCATTTATAAGCTGTTCTTGGCTTTTCTCTGTCTTCATGATGCTTTCTTGCTGGTTAGAATGTACAAGGGAACTAACATCAGGAGCAAGGAAATCAATGTTCTCTGGGAGTTTTTTCTCTTGAGGCTTACTCATGTCTTTTTTTAGGTCCAATGCACCTTCAGTTGGTGTATACTCCAAATTCTCACTTAGGTCACTTTCACTTTCCTTTTGATCCTGTAATCTCAGCTCTGGGCTGTAACTCTGGTCCTGATCTGCTGACTGTTCATGGTTTTCCTTCTTTGATTTTATTATTGAAGCTTTTTCAGCCTTAAAAGAAAAAGTGTTTTTTTTTGAAACAAATAATTTAATACCTACATAGCATTTATAATTTGTACGTCAACATTTACTGTTTATTATTCTTTTTCTTCACATAATATCATGTAAACTTATTTATGATGTCTTTCACATTTTATAGCTAGAAGTTTTACCTGAATTTTCATTTTGTGAAATGAAAAAATTATATAGCATCTCAGCCAAATGAGTAAAACTGATTAAATCTCACAATTCTTCTAGTGATTGGAGGCAGTTGTTGTGATCAGCTTTAAAAATATTAAACTGAGGAGAGAATGAAGTAATTTCTTTGACCATGCTTTGAAATTGAGACTTTTAGAGAATTTAAAAATTACATTAGCATGACCCTGTTACTTTTACCTTATGGTTGGGATGGTCTTCTACATATACTGTAGTTTCTTTTCCGTTTTCTGTATCTTCAGCCCTTAAAATGGGCACAGTAGTGTCTTCAGGTTTTACTAACATTTCAGTCTGTTGGACAAAACTCAAGGAATCGGCAGTTGGTTGGGGATGATTAGATAGGAACCTTGCATTTGTCTGAAAAAATTAAAAACTGGTTTGTGTTATTCATGACTAGATGTTAATGTTTAAAATTTCTAGTTACTGTTGTATCGTTGGCGTTATTAGTAGCAATATACTTCATTTCTAACATCAATTAAAGGATATTCTCTAGAATTGTTAAGGACACAAGCAAATGTCCAGAATGTAATCTTAAGTGAAGATAGAATTTTAATCATATTTAAGAAGTTATATATGCAAAGATCAGATGAAAATAAAAGCAAAAATGATTTTAATAATAGTGACCTTTAAGTTTTGGAATTATTTTTTGTGTTTTTCAAACTTTTACAAAGCATTGTTACTTTATAATTTTGATGTGTTTAGCAGAAAGTTGAAGTCAAATTAAATTAATCATAGGATATAACATACTTTTTCTTAAGTTAACTGATAATTAGCAGAAAGGTTATAAACTTTTATTCAATATTTGTTTACTTTCTTAACACTATCAACTTTATATCCATCAAGAAATCTTTTAATGAAAACAATTTAATCTTAACTAATTAAAAAATGGAAACAGCACCAATTCTAGCAGGGAAGAGCAGCTATGGCATAGTATTTCCACTAGAGGGGTGGCTCTACCTATTTCTAGCAAGACTGGAAGCATAGATAAGAGTTGGTCAGTGACACACGATGAATAGTTGAATAACTGGACTTAGAAATAAGACACCTCCCTTCGAGTCTTGACTCTGCGATTTACTATCTATCTGTGGTTTTGTTAATCTCTATCCTGTTATCTCTCAACGTAAAGTGAGCAGAAATATTAAGATAAGGTTATGTACATTAAAATATTTTGTAAATTTTAGGGAGTTATCCAAGTGAAAACTTACTGGTAGTAATATCAGAGTGGTAAAAATATGAACTGTCTGATATCTTAGGCGAGTATTCACTATAGGTCTGTTTTAGAGAGATGCTGTCGACACTCAGATGTCAGATCCAGGTGTAAGTATAAAACTCAGATTCTATTTGGATTGACGCATCTTTATTCCATTAGCAGTGCTAATTATATCATATAAAAAAAGCCATGTAGTAAAGAATTTATTTTAGATTTGGTTTGCTTGCTTTCACACTTCTTATTACCTTTTCAACTAAGAAAAAATTCCCAAAGAAGCAATTTTTAAGAGGAAAAAGGAGAAAAAAAAAATGGTGACCAAGTTGGCAAGTTGCCAGCAGGAGCGTCATGTAAGTCAATGGATAGAGGAGATTTTAGGCTTATTAGTGGAGAACGGCTCCCTCTCTCCGTGTCCTTTCCCCTCTACGCCCCCTCCTCCAAATGGAAGAAATGCACACACACACACACACACACACACACACACACACACACACACACACACAAACATAGCAGCTTGTCTTCTTTTAGAAATTTTCTGAAATGAAGTTGTTTTAGTATTACGCTCACATCTGTATTTATAGCAATGTATCCTCTGGAAATCTGCATGGAATCTTCTAACCACTCAGAATCAACCTACTGACTTTTGGAGAACTCAGACAGATGGGGAAATGCTACAAGACTTCTAATAAGTAAATCTATGAGAAGATATTTTAAACATTTGTTTGGGTCTATATGATAAGAAACCATCCTAAAAAGAAAACATCTGGAATGTGTTTATATGCAAGTGTGTCATTCAAACATTTGGCTTAAAGACACTTTTGACGCCTATTTACATAGCAGCAACAGCTGCTGGTGCAGAATACATTTTCAGGGGGAAAACAATGATTCTGTGGGAGTTCCTTTCTGCACTGAACATAATTTATCACATGTTTGTAATTTCCTTTTTTAAAAAAATAAGAGTTTACTTGAGTCAAACTGATGACGTCTGATGGGAAGCAAGATCTCAAATGCTCCCCCATGTTTGTAATTTCCAAGGACAATGTGTAATGCTGGAGTAGCTACACACTTCTTGAGCATTATTCTTAGCAGTGGTCATAAATTCTGTTTCCTAAGAACTGCTTGGTCTTCGTGGCATGGTGTTTGTCTTTGCTGACATCTATCAACCAGAAGTTAGCCGCCATCTATCCAAAAAGCAAGGATAGAATCTTCGACATAGAGAGGGAGGGAGAGAAGGGACAAAAGATAAATTGTTTTGTCTATTTAAAGGAGCCTGATTCCTCTATTTGGTGAAAAAGAAAAAATCTCCCACAAATCCTTTAGTTTGATTAAGGATGATATGATCATCTAGCGATAGTTCCATATACATAACTTTCAGGTTATTTTGAAGTGGCTGACATGGTCTCAAATGATCTGATTTGTAATGGCTTATTTATTGCTGTGTGAATAGATGGGCCAGTATATCTGACTGTGAAGAAAAGAATGTTCTAGTTGTGTCTCCTTTCAGCTTGTTTTCTTGGACAAACCCCCAAGGATGAGTTAGGAACTGATTTGTGGTTACCATATCATTTCCTGTCCCTAAGCCATTGGTTCCTGTTTTTATTAAAGACTCAGAATTTCTTGGCCAGTATGTATTTGATCTTGAAGAAAATGCTGGAGAGTGTGGGTGTGCACTTCAAGATTTCTTATACTAATGTGATAAGCTTCTACAGAATTTCCTTCTTTCTTTTTTCTTTGGTGTTTGGGCATATTCCCTGTCTAATAAACTGATAACCAACACTTTCAGTTGCATATTTATTGCATCTTGTAGAACCTGATAGTTCTAAAATATTTTTTTAAAAAGTACCTTATCTCAATTTTTTTGGTCATTTATTCCTTACTTGG
>NW_011888806.1:9290335-9327280 GCF_000151845.1 Pteropus vampyrus | reverse complement strand
TACAGGAAAAAAAGCACAGTCTTCATGCTTTCTAGACCTGTGAACCAAGAAGATAATTAGCAGTGGTAGGTAAAAGTTTCCATATGAAAGATTAGGCGATAATTTTCTTAGCGTATCTGGAGCTTGATATTGTCCTTTGTATACTTAAAGGCAATTGTTGTCTTTGTGGACTAACATGTCTGAAAAGACAGATTAATGACAGTTTTTACTCTGTGGTGCCCCTGTGAGAATGACTACTTGATTTTTTGGCCCAGCTGTGTTCGACGGAAACTCTCTCTGTTTATGACTGTGCTTCCTTTGATGAAAGCTGTATGAAATCTTGGGTCTTAAGATTTGTGAGTGTTCACAGTGAAGATACAAGTCAGAAAGTGAAGTAATATGATATTTAAACATATTGCCTCTTTGGTGATGGAGAAACCCATACATTCAGTGAAGATTTTTAGGAATGAGACAATTCAGTGACCTAAAGGGATCACCAAAGTTCACCTAATTTAAAGGTCTCACACCTACAACCTGTGAGTTGGCAGTGGCCTGCAGATGAGTTTGGTTTGGTAGGCACTGTGTATTTTAAATTAGTATTTAAAAATCCAGAGCTTTCAAGGCGGCTCCATAGTGTAGTGGTTAGCACATCTGCTTTGCACGCAGAAGGTCCTGAGTTCGCTCCCCAAGTGGAGCCACGGACCATACCCTGGGTGCGTCAGGTCCTCTGGGTGCGCTAGGCCCCCCCGAGTGTGCCGAGTGCGAGGGGGGTGCCAGGCCTCAGGTGTGCTGGCCGCCGGTGTACGCCGTGAGCGTGCGGGAGGGGACACCCTGCCTTCAGAGATCCAGTTCTTAAGGGGAAATGGCAACATCTATAGGTCAGGGGTGGAAGAGGGTGGTGGGAGGAATTAAAGAGGGGGGGGAAAGTCCAGAGTTTTCACATAAAAATCCAGATTTACAGTTTCTCTTGAACTCGTTGGCCTTCTTAGTAACAGGAGGCCTTCATGGTGACAGTTGGCTAGATCTGAGTAGAGACTACCCTGTACAAGGGATGCGGGCATTTGTATCTGGTCTGTTTCACTTTTGTTATTTGCCCTGCATTTGAGTTTAGTTAGTTCCAAACTGACTTCTTCAGTTTAGGGATGAGACAAGAGAGGCTAAGAGGCTATGTAAATTGGCCTCCAGATGAACTCTTTTAAAAGGAGCAGGCCGTCTATATTTTCTTGCAGAGTTCTGTCAGCCTGGTAGTCTGAACTCTGACTGAGATTAGAGATGGTTTTTAGTCTTCAATAGAGATTTTTTTTTCATCTCTGGATTTCTCAGAAATAATAATTTAAATAATTTAAAATTATCTTTTAAAATTATTTTTTCCAATCATCGTTTCATACATAAATGCATCCGCAGAGCTTTAAATAATACTTTGAGGTTTATAAAGAAAGTGAGTAGTTTCTTCTGCTAGTTACCTAATATTTCTAAATAACAGGCTTAAATAGATATTTTTAAATATATTATATTTCCCATTATGACACAGACTTAATACTGTAACAGCTATTGCTTCACACACACATACACTGTATCCATGCACACATATGCACATTTTTTTCCTCCTCTTTCCCTTCCCCTCTCTTACTAAAATAATTGTATCACGATTCTTATTTAAATCATTATTTAACACTTATTACAATGTAAACCTTCTTCACACCTGAGCCAAGTAGGAATTTCTGGTGTTGAATTATACTTAAATTTCTTTTCTTGAGTTGTGGTATGAAGGTCAGAGCCTTAAAGTTTGGTTGTGTTGTTGGAACTGGAGAAGAGAAAAAGAGATCCAGCTTGTACTGGCTTGAGAGAGCCAATTGTTAAATTTCCAGGAATTTTGTGAGCTGCCTATTAAGCAAAGCAAACTTTAAAAATTAAATTATATACACACGTAATTTAATTATGTCAAAAACAAAGGAAAAAAATACTCAAAACTCATTACTTCATACTTATGTTACATTTTACTGTTACTCTCTTGAGGTTTCTTATGCCTGTGGTATGTGTAAGTGGAAATACGATATAATGTGTGCTACTGAACATTGCTTCCCAATTCTGTTCGGTGATGTCATGTTAGTAGCTTGAAATTAGCCATGGTGTGAAGATTACACCACGAAAATCATCAGATGCTCCCCAATCTCTCCCATTCTTCCCCAAAGCCGGTTATTGAACATTTACCAGCATACCACTGGATAGTTCTGAGAAATATTTAAAGGCAAAGCAGATGAAATTTAATGAGCAATTGTATATTATGGGAAGAAGAGAAGGAAGTGTCTTAGGTTATCATATTTCTAATTTGGGCAAATGGGTGAATGGTGGTATTAGTCACCAAGATGAGGAATTATAAGAGGAAGATCTGATTTTAGAAGAAAGGTGCTGAATTAGTTTTGGATTTGTTGAATTTAAGTAGAATAAATGGGTCTGCAGATAAGCATAGAGTTTAGAGTTAAAGATACAGTATGGGTGCTATTAGGACGAGAAATTATATAATGAGTAGAGCAGAGGGCAGGAGCCAGAAGCCTGGTGAGTGAAGACCATTAGGCACCATTAGGGGGTGGAAAGAGATAAAAATACAAGATGAGAGAAAAAGAGAGTCACATAAGAAAAAGGAAGTGTTAAATGTCACAAAGAGGTCAATATAAACAAGGCCGGGAAATTATCCATTGTCGTGGAAGTACTAAGGTAATTGGAGAGTTGAAGGAGAGTAGTTTTGGTACAATAATGTTGGTGGAGGCCAGTCTGGAGTGACTGGGGAGTAGGGGAGTAGATAGATAGTAATGACGCAAAGACAGTGAGTGTAGACCTCTCTTTTAAGATGGTTGGCTATGAAAGGAAGGAGAGTAAGATGGTAGCTAAAGGGGAAAGCGTGATCACAGGAAATTTTTATTTGTATTAAAATGTGGTTATCCAAGTATTTTTATGTTTAGGGGAAAGCATAAATAACACAAATAAGAAGATAGTGGGGAAGAGAGGAAATGTGGTAAGAAACCATGACCCCAGTGAACCACAACTCCTGGGCGTCATGCCCTGTGACTTTAGCCTTGGCCTGGTGACTTGCTTTGGCCAATGAGACACTAGCAAGCATGATGCCGGCAGAGGCTTGGCAAGCACTTTCACACTGGGATTTGCCCTCCTGTAGAAGCCATCCACCATGCTGTGAAAACAAGACTGGTCTAGAGACTAGTTTGAACCACAGAATGATAAGCAGCCACCTGGAGAGAACCCTGGAGGATGAGGGACTATCTGGGACAGTTCAGCCACAGGGCTTGTTGGAGCCACGTAGCGACTCCAGACAAAATCAACAGAAACTCCACTCAGTCGTGCCACGTACAGATTTCAGATTCATCTGCAAATAAGGGGCCTGGTTTTAAGGCATTTAATTTGGGGGCAGGTTGTTATGCAGTAATAAAGAACTAAGTAGGAGAAAACAAAGAAGTCGCCTGAGTCACTGAGAAGCTAATGTTGCATAGACGTAGGCTCAGAAACAGGACTTTGTGGGCTCTAATACTTAATTTGCATAATTCTGGGTAAATGATTTAGTTTTTTTGAGCCTCAGTTCTTTATGTATAAAATGATGATGAAGGTTAGGTGAGATGCTGGAATCTCAGTAAGCCCCTAATAAATATTTGCTGGTCTAATATTAAAGCATAAATGAAAGGTTTAACTTGGAAAAGAAGGTAGTATTCTTTATTTTTTTAGAAAAAGGTGAAGAAAGCTTAACTATAAAATTTGTTGAGACATGGCCCCAGGAATATCAATTTATTAAGTCAGATAGGGTTACACGTTCCTTACATTTATATAATATAATGTAATATAATATAATATAATATAATATAATATAATATAATATAATATAATATAATATAATATAATATAATATAATAGCATTTCACAGTTTATAAAATGTTTTCCTGTATACTGTCTTGTTTGAGCCAATAAGGAAAGGAGCATAATAACATTTAACTATATGAATCAGAAGTTTGGAGAATCTGAATGATTTGGCTCAGTGCGCAAAGACAAGAGGTGAGTGAGGACTAGAAAACCACACTTTGGACTCAGAATCCGGGGTTTGCACATAGTCCAGCAGAACAGGCTGCAGACTAGAAATCAGAAGTTTTCGCTCTGGGCTGTGCCAAGTGCTAAAAGTTACTTTGGGCAAATTACTTAATCTCTCCAAACTTCATCTGTAGAATGGGAATAAAATCCTTACAGTAACAAAGGAAGCCACTGAAGTGGGAAGCTCTTCGCATACTCTGAAGTAAACACATGTAAGTGGTTATTATTTCCATTGCTCTGCCTGGCGCCTCTCATCAATATTATCATTATAGTCATTTATGTCCTGTATTAAGTGATATAAGGGAAATGAACTTCTAGTGTTACCTTACTTTTTCTCCTCTCTTCTTCCAGGTTTTCTTCCCCTCAGTGATTTCAAGCTGCCCAGGAGTCCTAGTTCCAGAACACTTTTATATTTAGTTCATTCATTAAAAAACAGCTCACTTGTCCTATATGTCATGCATTTAAATTTTAGTTTTCTATATGCGTCTAGACTATACCCAGAAGATAAGAATATTCCTGAATTAATATCTTTCTAGTCTCAGGTTAGAGGTATTTTCATACTGGCCTTTCCCCAGAGAAGCTACTAGAATGCTAAGAATCTTGGCATAGCTGTGTGGGGAGACATATTTAAGACAAAGAATAAATATAGGGTTTGTCATATGACCTTTGGTGGTCAGTTGTGCAGGCTTTTTGAGAGTCAATCCCAACATTTCCTGCATAATACCTGATTATTTACTGTGTCCCAGGCTGGAATGATTTTTTTTTGGGGGGGCGGGGAGTCTCATGTTTATTTATACTTCCATCCAGAAGTTGAAAACAAAACTTAAATACAGAATATGGTTATAGCATTTAGACTGATCCAAATGGGGAACAACTTAGAGTTTTCAGTGAAAAAGCATGTGCCCATGTTGTATTTTTAAAAATAAGATCTTGTAGAACGACCTAGTTCCTAGTAGTTCCGAGAATGTAGAAGTCTTTGAGCTCTTCTGCTGTGTTCCACATTGCCCTTTAGACCAGTCACTGGGCATTTTTGTCTCAATGAGCTAATTGTATTTGCCACATGTTGATCAAAATAATTCCACAGCTTTTAGCTTCTTATTTTAAGAACTGAACAAATGTACTGATTTGTATAAATAAGACAGAGTGGAGAACTTTCCTGGGAACCGAGAGATATTTTGAAAACAACTATCATACTGAAGATGACAGGGAGGCTTAATTAGCTGATGCTTGCAAAGTACTTTGTAAATGGACCGATGATGTTCTTGCTAAGTAAGATGAATGCCATTTATTCTTAGGTATGTAAAAAGTCATATATTTTGAGACATTCACATTTAGTGTGTACTCCCTACAAAATATAGATTGTTATTTCTGCAGAAAGAGCAAATAAAAAATCTAGGTGAAAAATGCAAAAATGAGACATATTTTTGAATAGAATTATTGTTCTTAAAGACTTAAATATGCAGTGTTGATGTGAAATTAGATAAATATTATTTTGCCCAAAATGTATGAATTTATTCAAAGGCAGAAGCATAGCTGAAAGAACATTTAGTATAGAATTGGGAGATCTAAGTTCCAGACCAGAGTTGCCTTTTGGTCAAGTCTCTGATTCCGTCATCTATAAAACAGGGAAAATAATAGTACCTTTCCTATTTATTTATGTGTTCATCAAAATCTAATTTTATTGAAAAAGTAGGTTTTTACCATTGATCTCTAAAAATAGCTAATGTCACGGTTTACATTTTTTAGATTTTACTATATGCCAGGTACTATGCTAAATACTTCACCTATGCACCACCCATGTATTCCTACCTACCACCTCACTTCCACATCATATTCATCCAATGAGAGCTTCCTGAACATCCCTCTGTGCCACTGTACCCAGTCATGAATGATGGAGCATGGAAGTCAAAGGGTGGGAGAATTTCAAAAGAGGTTGCTTTTCAGGGACATTCTCAAAGACCTCTTTCACTCTAGCTCAGGAGATATTAGTAATTCTTCCTCTTCTATAACGGGGGGGTGAGGGGAGCTGGTAACTGAAAGATTACTTTACTTATATTTAGAGCATCCTCACAGGCTTATCTTAGGCAAAATTGTGCTATAGCCAAGTTTCTGCACATCTTTATCATTTCTTTCAGAGTTCCTCATCTTATTGTACCACTCAGCACTCATTAATCTCTCTGAATCTCATTTCACAACTCCTTATGGAATGGACCCACGAAGGCAGTGCTCTGTTCTTTCCCTTGGGCATTTGCCAGCTTTTCAGAAAGTCTCCACCACACCCTGCCCCATGGTGTAGTAGGGGAAACTATTTTGGCCAATTTTATTTATTTATTTTTGCTCAAATAATATCATATCTGTCCTCTCATTTTTATTTCTCCGTGAATGTGGATTTTTTTTTCATATTTATATTTATTCCTCCCTATTAGGTCCAGGAGGGCCTAATCCCTGTTCCCCCTCACCCCGCACAGTGTAGGAACCAGACTTCTTCCTTAGTTTGTGTGGGAACTGGACCTTACGTCCAAGTTGGCAATGCTACATGCTCACTTCTGCTTCCCTGGGCTCTCCTTCCTTCCCCATCAATTTACCCACCCCAAATATTCCCACCAAAAAAGCCCGCCTCAAGCCCCTTATCAGTTTCAGATCCCCTCACGTTCGGGGCTGACACCATCTTCGGCTCAGCCCGGTTGTCACTCTACTATGGTAAACCTTGCTTAACCTCTTCAGTCTTGAACATTCTTCCTTCTGCTCACCTAACACTCCCTCTCCCTTTTTTTTTGTGTAGACATTTGAGTATGGCCAAAGGTAGATGTATCACAAAGCTAGGAAGCTTAAGTTTCAGGTCTCTTCATTTGTGCAAAGTCCTCACAAAGCCCTGTAACAAATTTTGATTTTTCTATTATTAAAAAAGAGGGCCCCACACATTGTGCAAACTTCCTGTTCACAAATTCTGAATCCACTCTTGAGTAAGGCTCACCTGAAGGCTTGTGTCATTTGTCATGTTGCAGGACTTAATAATATCTGAATGATTTGCTTCATAGTTACTAGCATGACAATTCACATTTCTAAGCCTGTCTCACCACTGAAATGATAAGATACATTAATCCTATTCTTTTTCTGCCTTTAGCTCTTCTCTCTATCCACTAATTTATTTTATTCTCCCTGAAATTTCTTTTCCCTGAAGGTCAGGTTCTTAGCTTTCTCTTCTGACTACTCTTATTTGAATTTCCCTTATTTATTAAACTCTGCCAGCATAATATAAAACTTCTTTGGATTCAATGGAAATTGTCTTTTTCTTTTGTTAATAGGGTAAGTTGGTTGTTAAGTTCTGCTGGTTGGGAGGAATTTCAAGTGCTTTCAGCTCTGTGAATGTACCAAGACTTATTCACTGGGATAGTTCTCTTCCAAGATTAAGAAAAACAGCAAATCATACCTAAGAACAGTTCCAAGTAGCCTCATTCTCATGGTGTTGGGACCTGTAGGGGAACAATGCTGGGCTTTGATGAGTCGTTCTTGTGTGAAAGTACTCAGTCCAAGCAGAAATCCCTCCAGGATTCAACACGTGGTTGACACTTCTCATGTGCCTTGGTGAGGGCCAACAATTGCTTGCCCCAGTGGTACATCTCTACTCATTACCTGCTTTCTCTGAAAGAAGCAAATACAATAAATCCTAATGGATTTCATGGCTGGGGTTTGAAGAGTTCTTTGGAAATAAGGTGAAAAACCTAATCTTATTTATGCCTTCAGAGGGGAAGCACCAGAAGATTCATTCAAGGAGTGGCACAGCTGATCTGCAGCTACGAATTCTGCCTCTCCCGCATGGGAAGAAAGTTTAGTTCTCTGATATCTAGATATTTTCCATTTGCTCCCTCAGATCCACTCCACATCTGGTCCACTCCACAGCCTTTCCCACGCTGAATTGTCCCAGGGCCTGTGCGAACAGCATCATCAGGTTTTCTTGTCTGATGGCTTCTGTTAGGTTCTGCCAATGGGGAGCACTGGCAGGAGTGTTTTGAAGGAAGGAGGGAGTGAAATCAGGGTATTATTTTCTCAGTTCCCTCTCTGTGACTGTATCCCTTTCCTGAAGGTTACAGCCCCTTTCAATAACTTCCACATGGCATTTTCTGTCCGGGTTCAGAAAATGCTCCCTTCTCTGACTCACACAAGCTTAGCTCTTACTAGCCTGTTCCTCCAACCCCTTATGCTACTCTATACCCTGCCTACACCTTCGTAAATACTCTCTTCTCAAACCCCCAAATTCAATTTTCTTAGCTGGATCTATCATTTCCTTGCTGAGATTTGAACCAATACAACCCTGGATTCAAAGTTTAGGATTCATGTGTTTGAATATTTTTCAAATGCCTTGCCAACAAAGCTGCTCCTGCTCCCCAGTGCTTCCCTGTTTCAAATCTTTCTATAAGTGCTGTGGGGATCTACTCAGAATCTTAGAGTTAGTATCAAGATTATTTGAAGAAGATACTTGAGATTCAACAGATACAGAAGGAAGCTTTCTCAGGGATTCTCTTATCTGACTAAAAGCGGACACTTTTAAGAAGTGAGAATTGCCATAAATTCCCTGTTGAGGATGGCTTCTACTCCCAGGAGAGAGATTACAAGAAAACCTAAATCCCTCTTCAGGGGAAATTTATGACCTCGAACAAGACAGAAAGACCACTTACACCTGTATATAGACAAATAGCACACACTCTTTTTATCTCTTGTTTGTTCTAAAAACCCATTTGTCTTTCCTAAAGAAATATTTTTGTTCTTTCTACAGAAGTCGTTTCCCCCTGTTCTCTTTCCTTTACTAAGTCAGGTATATAAGCCTTTAACTTTAACAGTTTAAGGAGCTAGTACTTGGCTCCCGTGTGCATATAAATAAGACATTTTCTTCTGTTCATCTGCCTTTTGTCAATTTAATTTGCAGGCCCCAATTACTGAGCATATGAGGGTAAAGGAGAGTTTTTCCTTTTTTACGTTGCCTTAGTGGGTGTGCAGTTTTCTTTTTAAATGGAGCATAGCAGTCCTTGTCTGGGAAGAATGAACAATGAAGTATTAAACCGTGATTAGCTCAATAAAGATGATTTCACTGATGTAATCACAAGATTTGAAGGTGCTATAGAATCTGAGTTTTAGAAGGACATGTGGGCAACTAGCTCTGGGAGCATTTTGTGTTGGAACATGGCTGCTCTACCATTTCTCTTTTCATGAAATCTCTAGACTCTTATGACACCATAATCTGGGATCTTGGGAAGTAAATTAGACCCTCTGTTCTTTTTCTTTCTATTACAGTACTTTCCCATTCCAAAGGAAACCCAACTCATTAGCTCAGTCTGATTGAACATTTTAAACATTTTAAACATTTTAAACATTTAAACATTTATCCAAGGAAATCTGTTGTTAATTCTTTTTGGACAATGACTATTTTTGTTTTCATGGCACTGAAATGTATAGACTACATTTAATAACTAGGCTATGGATCTCTAGAGATATTAGCCCTGTTATCGAGATGCTAGGAAGCATCAGGTGAGCCAGCTATATTCAGCCACAACCACTACCCTAGATCTTACTGTGGCCACTATCCAAACTTATAGGATTTGAGAAAAATTAAACAACAAAGAACCAAATGTAGAGTAAGCACTGGCTGGATTTTTGTGTCACTTTTTGGGAAAGAAGAGAAATGAATCACATCCAGACCTCAGGCGATAGTAATCTCTTACATTCCTACACAGAGTATTTTTCAAATTAGAAGAAAATATTTGCTTTTGAAATTAATTATTTTAAATTTTTTTCAGATTACAAGGAGATATCAATTAGCTGTTTTTACAGTGAGCTGATGCTGGTACTCTGCCTTCCTGCTCCATGCTTATCTAAGAAAATACTAAATACAAGCACTGAGAGAACCAAGATCTAATCCAAAAGTTTCCTAGATTTAGACAAACGCTTCTAGTATCTTCTTCTACCTATATTTTAGGAAATTACTAAAAAGGGTTCCAGAAAGAGCTTAACCTGCATCCCACTATGAGGTCCTTAAAGCCTACTATTTTGTGCTAGAAATGGAGATCAAGAAAGAAGAAAAAGAGGGAAAGAAGGCATTTGTGTTTTGTTTCTTCCGAATTCCAACAGAATGCTGTGTGCTTTTTTGAGTTAGCTCCGAGTCATTTGGTCCCATAAAAGTTTGGAGAATCTGCTGAACTATTGGCTTGAAGTTAAAAGTGATTCCAATGTGCTAAGAGAGTGTGAAGATCTGACCAAACAGTGTCTTGAAACCAATTACAGGTTTTCATTGACCCATAATCGAGATCAATTCTTCTTTTGTAGATCTGGGGCCACCTTCCTTCTGAGTCCTTATCCTATTATGTGACTGATTAGGTAACTCAAATTGAATCAAGTGTAGTAGAAATGCTTTGCTTTCAGTTATTTGAGGATACTCTGAATGGTGGATTCTTATCCTTGTTTATTTATTTTTATTAACTCTATGGGCATAGATAGCATTTTTATTAAACCTAGGGCAAACTCCATCTTACTAAAAAAAAACAAAAACAAAACTAAAGTATTTAGCACTCCTAACTCTACTCATGCTCAATTACAAACCTATTAGTTGACGGGATGCTCCTTCTAAAAATTTTGCCCATTTTTTGGGGGCAAATGTGGGTTTCATACCTATTCAATGGACTACAGTGATCGTGTAGTAGTGACAGAGATTCGATTAGAACATGGTTAGTAATTTTATTGTTTCATCAATTCTACACTTACACCAGGTAGTTGTAAAATACATATTTCTATAGATGACTATTTTGAGAACTGTCTCCATTTATCTCAGTTAGGGTTTAGGAATGTGATGTGACACTTCTTCAAGCCTCAGTGCAGTTTCTCAAGCAGACTGGCTGAAAGGGTGGCACAAAACTCTAAAGATGTCAGAAACAGATTATAGGAGACTTAAAGTACTCACTACTTTTTTATTTTCTTGTCTAACACTACAGTCTAAGTTCAATAAGAGAAATCATCTTACTGAATCAAAAATGAGTGTGTGGAGAGTGGGTCAAAATTCATTTTGCTCCACAAATGATTCCTTGAGGAAGTCTCCAGAAACTCTTGGTATCAGATATGAAAATATTTGTCCTTCTTATGAGAGTGGGGGTAGTAATAGATTGTGACCATTGTTCCCAAGCAAAAAAAAGCCAAGGTCACTGCAACATTTCTGCATTGTTGCCTAAGAGAGAAGGCAGAACACAGGAACATCCCCTGATTGAAATCCCTTTGTTTAGCTTCCTTTTATATCAAAAGGATTGGCTTTCACTGTGGGAGAGGTTGTAATTGAATTTCACCATGAAAAGAGGTAGTAATTAGATTTCTCAGCAGGTCTACAAATTTTGTTCTTGGAAAAACAAGGAACTGGGCCTAAGTATTTTTTTCTCTAGCTGGAGAGGTAGCATAGTCAAGCCTACAGAGATTGGCCTGAAAGGCACAGGCAGAAAGGATTATGATTGTACCAGCCACCCCTGATCTCTGATGAAGCAATGTCAGCTCTGGCCTCCAAAAAAGAGTTCATGACCCTTCAGGTGGAGGACAGAAAGCAGTGCAGATAATAGCAAATATTGCTTGGACATTGCATTTGGTAGGGAACATAGGACATTCCTCTGAGTGAAACCCTCTGACTCTTGGTCTCTCTGTCTGTTGGTGTTCTATAATTTCTATTTCCTAGAGAAGGAGAAGATACCCTAGAACATCATTCTCTGATTTAGGAGTTAGCTTACACAGATGATCAGAATATACTTTGGGTACTCTGGTTTATTTGGTGTCTTGTTTGTAATTGGTTCCATTTCAGTTTCTATAATATTTTCTAGAAGTTTATATTAGAAAAAGATTAAGTCAGAGTAGATTTTTCTAACTGATTTCTTTTCAGTTCCTATAGCTTTTTAAGAACATTAATTGAATTAATTTAGAACATTAATGTAAATTTACATTCAAAATGGTAAATGTTTTTGAAGTTCTGTTTGTTGCCTTGCCACTTAAGTCTGCTTAACCTAACCACTTGTCTCTACTGGACACTTCTTGTCTCACCATACCTCTTCTCTCTTTCCATCTCCCTTCTCTTTCCTTTTCTCTAAAGCGTTAACAAGCTGTCTGACTACTGAACTCAAGTGTGAACATGGCCATCCATATCTCTAAAAGGAGGAACAGGCTGGGAGTCTATTCTTTCCATCTCTTGTATTGGCTATGTCAATGATTCCTTGGAAATTTTAGTACTGTTAGTTATTTCTTCAAGTCATTCTGGTTGATTTTTCTCATGTTGCTTTGAGTTTTTCTCCAATTGTCAGCTCCTTTGTTGGCTGCCTCAGCCAAACTTCCAAGCCCTCCTCCTTCCTTTCTAGACAAGGCAACCTGCTTCAGCATTTTTGGTTTTCAAGGCAGATGGTAACTACTTGATCTGTTCATCCTGTCTCCTCTTAAGTCATAAAAACTGAGAAATAATTACTGCATACTCTAGAGGGAGGAGAGGTTTTCATTGACTGTTTTCCCTGTTTTTTGTTTTTTTTAAAATTTTTCTTCTTTTAGCATATCACGTCCAGATGTACATCCACACTTCCAAATAAGGACAGGTATCTTCTGTTGAATTCGTTTATATCAGAGGAAGCCTGCAGGCTGCTATTTTTAGTAATTATTATAACTATGGAAAAAATTTTCTTCCAAGGAAATGTAGAAAACAAAATGATTATATGGGTACTTTATAATCAGACTCAAAAAGAACATTCATCACCCTGCCTTTACATGATAGCCAAAGCCTTTGTAACAGAGACAAATCCTTTAGGCGTATTTTGGCTAATATGTACGTGTTGTTACCTGATCTGGAGTTAACACTGATGCTTTATGGCTTTCAAAGTATTAATGAGTCTCTTGGGGGAGCTCTATAGCTTGGAGTTAAAGTCATTTGAAGGATTAAAAAAGATGCTCTTCTATTTCGAGTTCTCTGCTGAGTCACCACCATCTGACATTAAGATGTCTCCGCCCAGTGGGTGTACAGGTACAGACTTTTCAGGAGCTCTGACCTTTAACAGCCTATCATTCTTCTTAATTGAACCTATCCCTACGTGGGTCATGTTTCATGCCTATTGGAACTTAGACAACACAGAATTCAATAGAGACGTTGAAGATATATATTAAATGCGATCAAGCAGCAGATAAATACCTTTGTGCTCAGGGAAAAGGGAATCATGGGGAGCTGCTTAAGGTTTACATCTTTCGCTGCTCTGCCCCTTGCTCAGAGGAGCCGGCCTTCTCTCTGTTCCACAAATAGGCTAAGATCCCTCCTGTTGCAGGATCTTTGTGCAAAGTATTCATACTCTCAGAATCCTCTTGCCAACATCCACTCACCTCAACCACCACTATCTCTCTCTCTCTCTCTCTCTCTCTCTCACACACACACACACACACACACACACACACACACACACACACACACACAGAGTTAACCTCCCATTAAGCCTTCAGATCAAGAAAAGTCATTACTGACCTTGAGCAGAGGTCAGGCTCCTCACATACTTTCTTAGAAAAAGGTGTTCTGCCCTCTTAACACCTATTTCAGCATATAATTATATACAGCATATGTTCGATATAATGTAAATTTTTCCATCCTTTTAACTTATACTATAAAAAAGAGGGACTTGCCTTACATTCTAGTACTTCTGGGGTCTCTCACATTAAAGGCCATTGTCTCAATCACTTCATTTTGAACAACAAAGTACCATTTCAGGAACACAGCTTGAAATGATCTTAAGCAATACTTATGTTTGTTCTTAAGAAAGTCACCTTGACAATAATAAAAGGAGATAAAGAAATTTAAAGCAGATTTAGTAATTGTTCTTGAGATATGATTTCATTATTGCAGATGATGGAATTTCGCAATTTTAGAAAGTCACGCTTTACAGACTCAAGTGGTTTCAAATAAAATCTTTTAAAAGCACTGGTAAAGGCAATACAATAAGTAATTAATATGTAGAGATCATTGCCATAGAATGAGAATTCATGCTTGGGGATCCAATGTACAGCATTGTCAGACTTTTAAGAAGTGTATTATAAACAACATGCAGAGGATTAATGATGTACTCTGCATTAGATAAGTATAGAGTGGATCCAGTGAACACAAACACTGATGTTAAAGATGCATATAGAAAGTTTTAAAATATGAGAATGGAAAAAGTCATTTTTATAGTTGTGAAATATTTGAAATGACATGCGATTTGAAATATGGATGTGTAACAACAGAGTAAGTATCTTGAAGATACATTATAATATATTACTCACTTGTGTATTTAGGTTGGCCGAAGACTTTAGCTGAGGATTTTTTCAGTAGAAAAATGAAGACGTTTGAGCACATGCACTTTTTATTAATGTGATGATGTGATTAATGACTGTCTCCCTAACTACACTGTAAGCTCCACAAGAATATGGCCCCTTTCTATTTTTGCTTCTGTAATGTCTCTGACATTTCACATGGGATGGAACACTGAATAAATACATTAGCTGTTTGAGACATAAGATTAAAATATTGCTTATTTACATAATTGCATGACCTGAAAAACACTGGAGAAACTAAAACAGAAACTTTAATAAAAAAACATTTTAATGCATTAAATGCCTTTTGCTCTAGGGTCAATCAAGATGAGAAGAGTCTTCATTACTCTTTATAAATGTGAAAACCCTTATTATTTCTCTTTTTTCTTTTTAGGAATTCAATGGTTCACATTTATATAATGATACTTCTGAGGCTTGTATTCATTACAGTTTACTTACTGAGAAATTCCAAGTTGAAAAAAGCCATTTTCATCAGAGTTAGACAAAATAATGAAAAATATTTTAAAAAGTACCACTTACATCCATTTTTCAGTTAATTCTACAACAGTCTTATGAAATAGCTATTATCCCTATTTATTAATTAAGGGAAACTGAGGCTTGTCAAGCTCAATAGCCAGCCTTTACCAAGGTCAGATACTGTGCATACCTTACATATAGTGTATCTCATTCAATTCCCATGACAAGTTTATGACTATTATTATCTCTATTTTACATATGAGAAGATGGAGGCAAGGAGTGGATAAAATTTAAAAAAAAAAACTAGTGCCATGATTCAAGTCCAGGCAGCCTATCCCAGAGTCCCCCTAGATAACAACTATACTATCACATATCGTGAAGATGGGAGGAGGCAGTGGGAACGCAATGGATTTATTGTGGGGTGTAAAGTATGTGTTATAAAGTGAGGTCATTTCTATTTTTCTTCCTTTGCCTTCCCAGTTGTTTTTCCCCTGCACTCCACAGTAAGCTGGTCACTGTGTTAGTAGCTTTCTTGTTCATTTTCTTAACATCTATTCATTAAATCTTTAAAGGAAACATTTAGCTACTGCAATTGGTGTACATAAGTTGGTTGCATAATAGGAAGGAAACAAGCCAGAACTAGAGACTTCATTTCTAAAGAAGGGTTTTAAAGCGGTCTAAGACTTATTTCACAGAGTGGGTCATGAAACTTGAGTTTCTCTATACCCTTTCATTGCTATGACAACAGGCTGCTCCTGCTACATGTAGCCAGAAAAAGCAGCTGACATTTCAATGCTAGGAACATAGGGGAGAGGTTTACAAAAACAAAAACCAAAAACCAAATCCTTTTGTTTGAATTTCAGTTAGAGAGCAAAAAATACCCCCTTGAGCAAGTCAAAACTCCTATTCTTGCCTTTGGATAAGATAAGAAAGGAGAGATGCTGGGGGCCTTCTCCTCTGTCCAAGTAGACTAATGAAACAGAATCGACAGCAAAGGAGCATTTCTTCTCACTCTCTTTCATGGCAATATGAAACAGAAAACTCTTTTTGGTTTCATTTGACTTGGCCATTAAGAAGCAACTAATTGTTGAAACAGTAAATACTCACAGTAATAAATACTTCACGTTGAGGCCCCAGGGGTATATGGTACTGGCAGATTTATTTTTTTCATTTCTTTGATAACAAAAGACAATTAATTCAAAGACTATTTCCTTCTTACTCCCCAATTTTATTACCAGAAAAATCATTCCAAGTGCATTACCACTTTCTCACTATGTGTCTAGTACTCTACCAGGTACTATACTTCACATTAAAAACTTGTTTAATTCCTACAACAACCCCATTTGGGGTAATACTGTTACTATTTGCTTAATAAATGAGTAAACTGAGTCCTGGAGGTGTGAAGTGACTGCTCACACAGTCCGTAAGAAGCAGAGTCAGGATTTGATCCCAAGTATGTTCGACTTTGAAACTTATGCTCTATCCACTTTGTTGTGATGACTCTGAGGCAGATATCTGGCATTGAGATTTTATTATGCAGCAAAGTGTAGGGAAGAAACCCTGAGGGAAAACCTGGAGTAAATTTCCTTTCTACAGTTTTCTGATCAGGACATATAGGTAGGCTAATGCTTTAATATTAGCTATGATTGATTGTTTCATATGTACCAGGCATAGCTGTTTTTTTCTTTTCACTTAATTATCACAACAAATCTTTGAGGCCCCATTTTCACAAATGAGGGGACTGAGGCCCCAATGTCATTTGCCCGAAGTCACAGAGCCTGGTAAAGCCCGGATAAACCATGCCTGTATGCCTCCAGAGCCCATGATTTCATTCACTTTATTATACCATCTCCCTACAGTCACTCTCTTCCTCAGAATTCTGTTCACCTTTTCATGCTCAAGACAAAAACCAAGCCAGCCCCAGGTGGTACCACTATTGCAGGCTCAGCTTTTGGGAGAAGATGCCCTGTGGGCCCTATATGAACCACATCCCGGCCTACTTGGGCATCTCTTTGGCAGCCAGGCCTACTGAGGAAATTCTCCTGGACTTATGGGGGTCCCCTTCTCCTCCATGAAGGTTGTTCCAGAATGATATGTGAGGGAAAAGGGCACCTGCAGTCTTTTAACAACAGTTACTCATGTTCTTTTTGGTGGAAAAAGATTCCCTACATGTTCTGGACCTCGCGCCACACTTCTCTAGAATAGCGGTGTTTGCGTACTGTTACAAGTCAGCTGAATAAAAATAACAAGCAGTCAAGAGGAAACGAAATAAATAATGTTTTTGAATTGTCCAGATACATCGCTATTCCTTTCATTTTTTATCATCACTATTTGTTATTTTTCCTTAGTTGATAAGTGAAACTGCACATGAGAGACTATTGCAGATTAAATCCCAAAGGACCTGGAAAGGAAATGCAGTACTCTAATTGCTAACTGGCTGTACAAAAATTTCCTGAAAGAAAAAGGGCAAGGTTTATTAATAATATGTACATATTCTTTCCCAAAATGTGGAAAGCAGCGTTAATTAATTGGATGATAAGTAGATGAAACAGATTGCTCTGTTTTGTTAACTCTTGTTGGATGAACAGAAATACGCACTTAAATCTTTCCTAAGAGGAGTGTCTTTTTTAAAAAATCATAGTTAACAATAGTCATAATTATCAAGGTTTAGCTGAATAAGCTGTGAGTTGATAAAAGCCAGTATCTATGAGAAGGGAGAATTTTTTAAAAAAGATTTCTGCTGAATTGGACTGAGTGAACATTTCTATTCAGTGTACTTAGGCTCTGGGCCAGACGAGAGCTCAGATACAATGCCAAGGTGACATATTTAACCTCTTTGCAGATTAAAGGCTGCGCAAGAAAGATATTCTTTCTGCAGTACCCCTTCGTTATAGTATCAACAGTATGGATCTGCAGCGGAAAGCATGGTTTTCTCCTGCAGGGTGACCTCTAATACCTAGAGGAATGAATGAGCGTGACTTGCATTATTTTTTTATTTTAGAAGATAGCGCCAGAAGTGATAGTACCTTATAACAGAAGTTATCATAATCTCTTTAGCTCTTTGATTCCCCTCCTTCCTTTTCCCATTCCTAAATAAGAAATCATTAGGAATTAGACAAATTTTGTGTATGTGTGTGCACATCTTAAAAAATGATAGAAGGAGACGAGATTGTCATTAAACTGTACAAGGGAATCAGGAAAGGAGTAATAGTCACTATAACTAAAAAGTAATCAGAGAAGGGTATAGTATTTTAGGAATTTTTCTACCTTTTGGAAAAACAAAATGTTTCATTTCTACATTGCTGTTACGTACAGACTGGGGTAAATGGTGGTCACTGAATAACTTCAGATAATTTAAACATGAAAAACACACAAATTACTTTGATTTGACAGTTTTTAAAAACTACTTTCTTTATGATTTATTTAATATATTTAGCAAAGTATTTCTAAAAAACACATTTAAATGTGATTCAGACTTCACCAAGATCTGAATGCAATTCTGGCCAGCAACATTTGTGTCTTTGCTTTATATTAAAACCATCATTTGTGAGTACTTCCTATTTAATCTTGGTGAAGAAAAAGAAACATGAATACAAGTATTAAAATTCTCTACAAAGTAGCTTTTCTTGTAATCATACAAAAGGTTTCTCTGTGTGTGTGTGTTTTTTTTTTTGTAAATGAATGGCTTTGTATTAGGCAAAAATCTTAGATATTGTTATCAGATCATGCAAATCAGCTAAATAAATGCAATTAGACAATACAGTAAACTTATTAAAATTTACCTTTAGTTAGGTAGCTGGACCAGAGCCTCGGCAAAAAATTGAAGTTGAATCCCCTCTTTGCACACAGCCGGGAAATAAAAGTTTGACAAATACCCAGTACTCTTTAAATCTCTTCCCCCTTTAGCTCAGCTTCTTTGCCCAGAAACACATTCAAGTCTATTGGAGTTGAAATTCTGCTGCTCTGTCAGCTAATCAGGGTCCGAGGTGACAGACAAATTTGGAGGTTGGCACTGGTCGCGTTTCAGGCTGTCATCGTTTTTGTTGCAGATTCCTGCGGTTCTCTGGCAGGCTGGCCTCTCACCGAGGGTGCGATGAGATTTACAAGCAGTGCACACCAACTGGGAAAGAGTTAACAGTCCTTCCTTCAAGCCCGTGTTCTCAGAGGCTCATAACTTGGCCAGAGTATAAGCGGTTGGCTCGTTATGCATTTTTTTTCCCCCAAATGACTCTAACCCTTTTTTGGGGATTTTTATTTTAAGGCTTTGAAAAGAAAACTTCATGCCGTTGTTTCTTACTAAAGGAAATTGGAGGGTGGGGGTTAAGGAAGGGGAGAATCGTAGTGGATGCATTTTCACATTGCTTAATTCGAAATTGTTCTCACGAGTACAGTCTGAATTTTAATAACAGCAGAGTACTTCTGATACTCTCACCTTTCTTTAAATGATCTTCAGAAATTTATGTATGTATGAAGCATCGCTCCTTTATTTATAGATCTCTTGTATGCCAATTCACAAATGTTGCAGTTCGTAGACTATTCTTCACCCCTTCCCCCAGCACACTCTCTACTGTCACCCCTTGTATAATGATTGCTCTATAAGGAATTTTCTGATGAAATAGACATTTATTTTTGACTTGGAATTCTGGTTATTTATATGTGTGTCTAATCTCTTCTACTGCTACTTCTACGTTTATTGCATATTTATTATGCTTTAGTCACTGCGCTAACAGTTTTTATGCATTGTTTCAGTTGATCCTCACAAGTCTATCTGAGGTGAGAATTAATATGTTCCTATTTGAGGGAAGTGTAGTATAGTGGTAAAGTCTGCACACTGCGAGGCCACACAGCTTGAATTTGAACCCTGGCTTCACCATTTTCTAACTGTATGGCCTCAGACAAGTTATGTAAACTTTCTAAGTTTCAGCATCCTTGTTTATAAGATGGGGATACAAACATAGGGACGATAATAGTATCTAGCTTACACAGTTGTTCTGAGTTTTAAAGTTGTTCTGACTTTGAAGTAAATTCTAGTCTGTAGAATATCTCCTGCCATCCAGCCGACACGCCGATATTAGCTATTGTGGTTTGCATGAGAAAACCTAAGCTTGGTAAAGTTGAGTGGTTTTTCCAGGCTCTCCAGCTGATCAGTTGTATGATTGGAATTTCAACCCAGCTACTTTAGCTGATGGCTTTGTTGTGTTACTCAACCTCTAGGCAATAATATCTCATTCAGAGCAAGCCGTGAGCTCCTTGAGGGGAGGGAAGTGCCACTTCTGTATTCTCCATGTGCCTAGCACAGTGCTTTGCATATTGAAAATGCTCCATCAACATGAGATGAATGGTTGTAATTTAATTTAATTTAAATTTTCTACATTAATGCCAGTGTCAGGCCAAAAGCAAATCAACAACAACAAAAATAAACAAAAACACAATCTCTAATTCTAGGGAAATCTCCCTCAATGATCTCCAACCACTTTAAAAACATTTGTGCTGTTTATTTTTCAGAACACCACAAGAGAAAGGTAACAAAAATTATCTCTCCTTTGCAGTTGTGGAAATTTGGGAGCAAAGGAAACTGGGCAATTTGCCTAGGAACTAAAACGAGTCACGACGCAGCTGGGAATCGTCTCATGTCTCTAGAATCAGATGACTAGTTCCAAACTGCCTTTCCAGGCACAGGATGAAATGACGTGATGTCCTTTTGCCTCAGACAATGGGATGTTTTTCATCTGTCAAGGTCTAGGGTGTGAGCAGTCTCCTCAGAGAAACGATCAAAGGGGTAGGCTGTATTTGACTGCTTCTCCTCTGCCTCTGTGCACATCTGGGTCTGAGAAGTGTGGGAGATAGAAGCACCCTTTCTCCAACAGCTCTCGAGAGCCACAGGCATGGTGGGACTATTGCGGGACATGTAGGACAAGCAATTTCGAAGATTTTGCCCAGGTTAGCTAAGGAAAATTTTCTCTGGGACCCAAAATGTTGACTCCTTGTTCTAACAACATTCCCCATTTACTTGAGATAGCTTTATAAAATTGATTTCAAGTAATTATATCAATTCAATGAGAATGTAGAGAAAGTTTTAGCTAGAGGGCTATGGAAAAAAGATTTGACCAACAAAAATATTTTTTTCTCATACTAAAATTAATATTTTATGTTTCTATGAAATGATCAAAATAAATTTCTTATAAAAATCTATGTTAACATAAAACATGATTTGGTTAAAGCAACTGGATTTGTCTCTTAAATATAAATATGTATACCTAGAAGATTTGTTTGTAGGTGGCAAAGCTTGAGAACTTTAACTCCCAGTTACGCAAGATGTTTTCTCTAGGTCTTATTAATCTACAATGTGATTAAAAAGATCTACTGTATTTCTTATAAATAAAAAATATAGAATTTTTGAAAAAATAAAAATAAAAAGACCTTGAATCCACAATGTCTTTTAAGCATAGCTTTATTTTTGGAATGTTCTTGGGCAGATATCCAAACTCTTGTTTTTTGTGAAGCTGTCATCTATAAAATAATTTACAGCTCATGAAGCTGAGGGCAATAAACTTACAATAATACCCACTTAACATATGGAGCTGTACATCAGATTTAGAAGCTTATCCAGTGTCTAAATGTGTTGGGAAAACTTTGACTAATAAAGAGCTTATTCATTGTTGCACATGAACTGACTCACATAACATCAGCATTGGGCAGAAGAGTCTAACGAAAGCCAACATCAAAGCTGAAGTATTTTTTTAACCTTCTAGAACTAGGATTCCCTTTAGAGAGTTTAGTGAAAGCTGTGGGTAAGCTTCTATAGTCCATGTATGAACTCCCCGACTCAGGGATTCCATGAAGTTAAGAACTTCTGAATCAAGTGAAGGGCTAGAGAACACATGAATCAATCCTCAAGCATCAAATGAGCCTTTTTGTTATTCATAGCACAAGTCTCTGGGTGATAATGAGAGAAATATCATTGTTCCTGCCTATTAGATGTCTAAGAGGCAAGACATACAGTCATTGTCAGAAGGGTGCATGGTTCCCTTGGAGTAGTGAAGAGCCCCAGGCTGGAAGTGGATGTGGATGAAGGCAAGCTGCAGTGAAAACAGTATCGATAATCATCTTGGCCAGGACCTGGCCTGAGGTTTTCTTCTCCTTGCTCTCTTATACCATGTGTTAATTTGCTAGGGCTACCATAACAAAATACCACACACTGGGTGGCTTACACAACACAAATTTATTTTCTCATAGTTCTAGAGACTGGAAGTCCAAGATCAAGGTGCTAGCTGAATTGGTTTCTCCTGAGGCTTCTCTCCTTGGCTTGCAGATGGCTGTTTTCTTGCTGTGTGCTCACATGGCCTTTCCTCTGTGCTCACACACTTCTGTTATCGATTCCTCTTCTTATAAGGACATTGGTCCTATTGAATTAGGGGTCCACCCTCTGTCCTAATTTAACTTTAATTATCTCTTTAAAGGCTCTGTCTCCATATTCAGTCACATTAGGAGTTCAGGCTTCATATGAAAGTTTTGGCTTGGGAACACAATTCAGTCCATAACACCTGCAGGACTTCCTTCCTTGCTTATACCATGTGTTAGTTTGCTAGGGCTACCATAATAAAATACTATGGGTGGCTTAAGCAACAGAAGTTTATTTTCTCACAGTTCTGGAGGTTAGAAGTCCCAGAACAAGGTGTTGGCAGGGTTGGTTTCTTCTGAGGCCTCTCTCTTTGGTTTGCAGGTGGCTGTCTTCTCTCTGTGTCCTCACATTGTCTTCCTTCTGTGTGTGTCTGGATCCTAATTTCTTATAAGAACATCGGTCATATTTGATTAAGGCCCACCCACATGACCTTATTTTACTTCAATTACTTTAAAGGTCCTATCTCCAAATATAGTCACATTCTGAGATACTAGGGATTAGAACTTCAACATATGAATTTTGGGAGGACTCAACTCAGGCCGTAACAGGAGTCATTCTTCCTTTTCCTTGAAGGATAACACATGTTTGTAGCCATGTAGAATTTTGGAAGTCTGACGGCCTTCAATTTTTTCTCAATCTCCCTTTCAGCTTAGGATGAAAGTATTTCTGCTGGTATAACATTCTCAAGAAACTTCTGGGTCTCCTGTGCAATCTATGGGGTTCGAGCCATCATATCCTCCACAAATCTTTTCTGGATAAATCCATCTGTATTCCTGGCTTCTTTGAGAATTTTCAAAATCATTAAGTGCTGATTCCTTTTCACTCAATAGTTTCTTCCATTTATCTCTTTCTTCTCACATTTTACTATAAGCAGCAAGGGGAACCAGGCTACATATTCCATACTTTGAAAATATCCTCAGCTCAGTATTCAAGTTCATCACTTACAAATTCTGCTTTCCACCCAACAGTAGAAGATAATTCAGCAAAGTTCCTGCCACTTTATAATAAAGGTCACCTTTTCTCTGGTGTCTAATAATATGTTCATCATTTCCTTTGAGACTTCATCGGAATTACCTTTAACATTTATATTTCCACCAGCATTCTGTTTGTGATAATACATGCCTTCTCTAAGATGATAGACAATTCCTCTATAGTTCTTACTTCTTTCTAAGGACTTACCAGAATCTTCTTTAATGTCCATATTTCTACCAACAATCGCTTCAAGGACACCTAGATTTTTTCTATCATACGCCTCAAAATTCTTCCAATCACTACCCATTATCCAATTCCAAAGCCACTTCCAACTTTTTGGGAATTTGATGTAGCAGTACCCCATCCTCAGTACCAAAATTTTATTAGTTTCCAACAGCTGCCATGACAAATCACCACATATTAGGTGTCTTAAAGTAAGAGGAGTTTATTTTCTCAAAGTTCTGGAGGCCAGAAGTTTGAAGTCAGCAGGTACAGGCTCCTTAAGAAGGCTTTAGAGAAGAATCCTTCCTTACCTCTTCCTAGCTTCTGGTAGGCGCCAACAATCTTTGGCATTCCTTGGTTTATAATTGTACCATTCATCATTCTAATCTCTACTTCTATCTTCACACAGCCTCTTCTCCTGGGCCTCTGAACCTCTGTGTTCTATTTTCTTATAAGAACACCAGTCATTGAATCTAAGGCCCATCCTAATCCAGTATGACTTCATCTAAATTAATTACATCTGCAAAGACCATATGTCTAAATAAGGTGCCATTCACAGGTACCAGGGTTTGAGACTTGAACATATCTTTTTGAAGGATGCAATTCAACGCTATAAAGTGGATTGCAGATTTAACTTTAAACTTCTGGTTCACCAAAGGAATGAGGAAAATATGATTAGTGATAAAATTCACAATGTAAAAAAACTTCAGGAAAAAACATGTAAGACACTATGTAAAGCAGCAAAAGTTACTTGTACAGCATCTTTGGACTATCATGTTTCTTTTTTCTGTTTCTTACAACAAAGATAATAGAAAAAAGGCTAAAGTCCAATTAAATAAAAGAAATTTTGTGAAGCAGTAACAAATGATCTATGGTTTTTAAAATTCTTAAATGTTGGCATTAACAAAACTCCAATTAAAAAAAAAGTAACTGCTGTTTGTGATTAAATTCTGATGTCTGTTCCGTGGGTTCAGTTTGAATCTAATTTAATGTACTACTGAATAAATTGGATATGTCTAAGGGAGCCAATGGTATGGCGGAGTAGTTTATTTCTCTTAGATTTAATCCTAGGCTAACCCTCAGTAGACTCAAGTGCATACTGGAAAGAGGAGAACTCTGGGTTTAAATGGAACAAATCATTTAATTGAATTTCTTGGAAAAGCTAAAGCATAAGCAAACCCATTTTCATACTCACGTGATTCAGTTTAGTGAAAAGCACAGCAGGCTTTGGTATATGATGACTCCAGATCACACAGAGCTATTTTGGCATCTCAGTATCTCCAGCTACAGGCAATAGTGCACAGCATAGACCATTGTGGTGATGGTAGTAGTGGTATTGACTGGCAGTGACAGTGCTCAGCAGAGGTGGAGTGCCTGGCAAAGTTGGTGGCGTTAGCAGTAATAGTGGTGCTCACTAGAGGTAGTGGTGTCTGGCAAACATAGTGGAACTTAACAAGAGAGAGGATGGCTGGTTAGAAGTGGTCCAATTACGGGCCTCAGACCAGGGTTGAGCTCATGTATCTTCCCAGGCAGTGGGTAATCCCAGAGGAGCCGTGGCAAAAGATTATGAAATGGGAGTCATCATGTGATAATTGGGGACCTAGGAACACATGAGAAATCTCTGAAGACGTCAGGAAAACAATGATTGAGCATAACTTTGAGGTGGAAGGCTGAGTTTAAAGAGTAAAATTGAAAGTCAAAGAAGTAAAGCTGCAGTGCCCTGAGGAAGGAAACAGGAGATTTATATATATATAAATAATATATATATAAATAATATACACACATATATATATGTATATATATATATATATATTTTTTCTTTTAGAATTGCATAATATCATTCCAGTTTAATCAAAATCTACAGTTGTTTTTATGTGGTCCAGTTCATGATGATATTTTTATACGTTTGTGAGTGGATTTTCATATACTAATCGAGGGTTCTGTCTCCATTTTTGTATTCCTGAAATCCTTCTTCACAATAGCAAGATTTTGTTTTTTCTTTTCTTATGTCCTCTGAGTAATTTTAATCAAGAACCTAGTCTGATGGTTTTTATCTATGAACATGCTCTGTCAAATCCATTACTTAGGTGCTAGATACATATGTCTGAGCCCCAGCCCAAAAAGTTACAAGTAGGTACATATATCCACTGCTTTGATTCGGAATCGGTAAATTCTAAACTGAAAGACATTAGTAGTTGAAGTTCAATGCCTGCCATTTTCTTGTACCTTCAGTCTTTTGTGCCTATCTCCCTATCAGGTGCCAGATTATCAAAGGACATCAAAAAGGCCAGATAGATCTTGCTAATACACTGATGCCACTGGACACTACCAGAAATAAATTCTACTGCCTCTGAATCTAAATTACATCAGTCGAGCTTTTGGAGGATGGAGCACGTGTTTAAATTCTTATCCCTGGAGAAAATATAGTAGAGAATTGATGTGTCAGACAGACCTGGATTCATATCTCGCCTCTGAAATGTTCTAGCTGTGTGACCTTGGGAAAATTACTTAACCTCTCTGTGTTTCCATGTCCTTATCTGTCAAATGAGGATGATAATAATATCTACTTTATAGAGTAATTTTGAGAAGAGGTGATGTTCACATAATGCCTTGTCCAATGCATGACTAGACCAGGACTCAATAAATAATAATAATAATTAATAATAATAATAATAATAATAATGAAGACCAATAAGAAAGCTGAATATTAATGGAGATTGTCATGGAGGCTTCTGTAATAAGAATTAGAACGCCTCCTCTTTTCACAGAAACTGCTAATATACTCTGTGAGGGATGATGACTTTCAGGCACAGGGATGAAACACATTCTTTTAGTCAAGCTCTGTAAACACAGCAGCTGCTCACATCAATCCCCGGAGTCCTATGTCGCTGCCTTTTGCTCAGACAGAACCCTCATTCAGTTTGGGGGAAGTGGGGTGGGCCATGCACTAGCAATGTGAGCTACGTGGCTGTTCTCTTGTTCTGACCTTACCTTGGGATAGACACAGAGCCCAATCTATGAAATCGCCTGGTGTGCGGATCTCTTATCCAAGTGAGATGTGGTTGGACTTCTTAATATTTCTATGCATTTGATTTACAAGATGTGTCTTGTTTTCCAAGACTGAAGTTTATACTCGGGCCTTCTCACGGGTGAGGTCACTTTGCTGTTATTAGCCAAAAGCCGCCCTCCTCCAAATCTGTCTGATGTTTTTTGGCTGTAGCGTTAAGTTCCCAGAGCAAGATGTTTTAGACTAAGAAGTACTGTTTGTGTAATGAAGCAATCCTACTCTGGAAATTTGTTCCAGAGGTTGTGTTTTCTTCTTGGATTTGAGCAAGGGCATTTGTATTTTTGTCAATATTTCAGTTGTGAAAGAGCACTTGGTTTTTAATAGAGATTTTGCGTGGTCCGGTTGTAAACATGAGCATTGGTGGCACTACAGCTGAGGCTCAAGCTTTAGCAAATGGTGAGAGAGCCAGGTTAGGCCTGATTAGAGTCTACACTGGCATTAACTGGCTGGCAACTCAAATGGAGACAAAACAATGATTTGCTTTTATGCTAAGTGAAATAAGTCAGATAGAGAAAGACAAATACCATACGATTTCACTTACATGTGGAATCTAAAAAGCAAAATAAATGAACAAACAAAATGAAAATAGACTCAGATACAGAAAACAAACTGGTGATTGCTAGATGGTGGCGGTGGAGGTGGTTTGGGGGCTGAGTGAAAAAGGTGAAGGGATTAAGAAGCACAAATTAGTAGCTGCAAAATAGTCACCAGGATGTGAAGTACAGCATAGGGAATATAGTCAACAATATTGTGATAACTACACATAGTGCCAAGTGAATACTAGACTAGTCAGGGGGATCACTTCATAAATTATATAAATGTCTAACCACTATGCCCTACACCTAAAACTAATATAAAATAATATTGAAAAAGAAGCAAACGATTTGCACAATGCCTGTTCCTTCTAGTCTAGTATTTCTCAAAAATTTATTTTCATTATCACTCTCCCAAAGGAAACTTTGAACATTTTTTTCCTATATGTTCCTGCCCACCCCTCACCATGAAATTGCAATTCCATAGATATACTGTACATCCATTTATGTACTATATCCACAGCTATATTATATATTATATATATGGAAAAATAAGATTTTCTCCCCTCCCTATTTTGCCCCTGTGACTAATGAGACTCACTAATTGACTAAAACACAACTCATGCTTAAAACTACACAATTTATTGTGGTATCATCAATTGGCAATTACAGTTTATGCTTGGAGAAACTGAGTCATTCATGTTTTCTTGTTGAACCCTGTATAATTTGTAACAGTATTCATTACTCTAAAAAGTTTATAAAGGAACAGGTGGAAAAACTTTTTGAAAAGATTATAGTTGTTTTTCTGAAAACATGCCATCAAAATTTTCATAATTATAATTAAAAAAAATCTTGTTAGCGCTTCTCACATTGTATGTTAACAGTTGGTGGAGGTTTAGCAAAAATAGCAGGACGAATATCTCTCACACACTTTCAGCAGCTTCTCGCTGCCTACCAAGTCCATTCTGAGCTTATGAGCTGGGCATTTAAAGCTATCTGCCACTTTATGTATGATCTTCCTTTCTCTCTCTTTTCTTCGCTTTGTAATTTTCTGCCTCTATGCTTTTGCTGAGGTAGTTTCCTCTGCCTGAAAACTTCATGCTTAAATTCTACCAGTCTTTGAAAGTTCAACATAGATGTATCTTTTCCAAGAAGCCTTCTCTGCTATCTTGAACAGAAAGTTATTTTTCTCTGAATTTGACATTTTTAAAAATAATTTTTATTTATTTACTTTTTATTTTATTTTTTCTTTTTATTATTTATTATTATTATTTATGCCTACAGCACCTGGTCTTCCTAAGTGGTCTCCCATCTAAGTACTAACCAAGCCCGACCCTGCTAGCTTCTGAGATCAGACATTGGGCTTGTTCAGGGTGGTATGGCTGTAGACCATCAACTGTGGCTCCACTGGGGCGTGAACCCAGACCCTTCTGCATATAAAGCAGATATGCAAACCGCTACACTATGGAACCGCATCCTTATTTTTTTTTTTATTTTTTATTTTTTATTTTGTTTAGGCTAGGCAACCCTTGGTTGACTTCACAGATTGCAAGGACCTTGTCAGCTTACAATCCCTTATTTTTTTTATTTTTTACGCCTACAGCACCTGATCTTCCTAGGTGATCTCCCATCCAGGTACTAACCAGGCCCGATCCTGCTTAGCTTCTGAGATCAGTTGGGATCAGGCTTGTTCAGAGTGGCATGGCCGTAGACTAAAATAATTTTTCTGTTGTGGTAAAATACATATCAGATAAAATGTACCATCTTAGCCATTTTTAAGTGTACAATTCAGTGATATTAAATACATTCATAATGTGCAACCATCACCACCATCGATCTTCCTGTTTTCATTTTGTAAAAGTGAAACTCTATACTCATTAAACATTAATCCTCATGCCCTCTTTCCCCTCAAAGCCCTGGCAACCACTATGCTATTTTTTGTCTCTATGATTTTGACTACTCTAAGTACTTCATATGAATGGAATCATATGTGTTTGTCTTTTTATGACTGGCTTATTTCACTTGGTTTAATGTCCTCAAGTTTCATCCATATTGTAGTACATGTCAGAATTCCCTTCTTTTTTAAGGCTGAATAATATCCCTTTGTATATGTATACCTTATTTGGCTTATCCATGAATCTGTCAATGGACATGGGTTGCTTCTGCATTTTAGCTATTGTAAATAATGCTGCTATGAATATGAGTGTACAGATATCTCTTTGAGAACTTGCTTTCAATTCTTTTGGTATATACCCAGGAAGGGAATTGTTGGATCATATGGTAATTTTATTTAAACTTTTTTGAAATGGCCATACTGTTTTCCACAAGGGCTATACCATTTTACAGAAGCTATAGCAATTAAATTCTAAACAACAGCATACAAGTGTTCCAATTTCCCCACATCCTTGCCAACATTTGCTATTTTCTGTTTTGTTTTGGATAGTAACCATCCTAATGGATGCTACAGGAGCTGAGTGAACAGGACTGTTGAGGATAGAATATTGTGGACATCACTCATTCATAGGGTCACCAGGAGTAGGAGCCAACTCAGCACATAGCACACACATCCTAAAGAGCCTGAGGTGAATAGCATATTATTTTTGATAAAGTGCTTTGAACACCTGATGCAGAATAAGTGCTATATTTATATTTGTCCTGCACTAGAATGTGTGGACTCACAAGAAGCAGCTCATCAACTGTTCTCTTTCATTTCTCATCTCTGGCTTTGTCCTACATCATAGGGAAATAGCATATTAATTTAATTTTCAGGGAGCATTTATCATTTTCATCTTGTAATATAGTTATATGTATATGGTTCCTCTCCCCTACTAGGTAATATGTTAAGGCAGAGATTATTTCTTATATAACCTTGATTTCCTACAGTGGAAAGTACTCAATAAATATTTGTTAAATGAGTATTTGTGATTCTATTGATTGGTGCATCTATTCTACATTCTTCAAAAGTTTCAAATCTACTGGTGTGCTAGCTGAAAGGAACCAAATTGAAAGAATGCCAATATAATTAAGGAAGGATAATGTGTAAGCTGTGACCAGGCCTCTCACGTATTTGCATTAAACCTTCCACCATCTTTAGCTCAAATGTTGAGCTTTTTAAACACTGATCACTGAAGATTTAATACAAAGTCACTTGAACTATGTTTTAAGATGCTGCTAAACGTTCTGCCAATTTTTAAAAATTGGTCCGACATTCTAGAAGGACTAAAGAATGAGTGATTCTCAGATTACCTAACTCAAAAGAAAAAAATCTGATGGCTCACTTGCCTTACTGCACTCCTGTGTGCAAGCCAGTATACTTGAAAGTGGCCACAAGAGGGGAGTATGAACCATGATCTTTCATAAATGAATGGAGCCCATGAGTCATTCTCTCTCCAGCTGAATGCATGTTCTACTCTGAACAATAGTAAATTGAATAATCATACTGCCTCCAGCTGATTGTCAAGAAAGGATGTGTATTTGCCTTTTTTGTGTTCACAGAAAGTATAACTGTCAACTCTCAGCTGTCCATTTATATCACAATTGGAGGAAATATTTATGGAGGAGGGCCCAAAGGATATGTAGTCTTTTCCCATTATTTTACCTTGCATTAAACCAGAACCCTAAGAAAACTGTTTTTGAATAATTTTGTTTTGCCTCATTTAGAATTGTTTATATTGAGTGGTGATTTGTCATGTTGTCATAGGCTTGTATTGAGGGATGCTTTACGAAACAGCTGTTTGAAAAGTATTATATCAATATAAGGATGTTATCTACAAATTCACACAATGTTATGTTCTTGAGGATCCAAGGGAAAAATTTTGCACAAAACATGGATGCAGGAAAAACTATGCTTCTGGAAAATTTGTTTGCTTCTACTTACCGATTTTGTAGTATTTTAACTTATCATGCTTCTCTCTTTCCTCTGACTTCTGAGAGGTGTCTGTTATTTAACAAATATTTATGGAATGCCCGTTATATGTCAGGCACTGCTGGCTGATGGAAATATGATGGGGAGCACGGGTAGAGGATTTTTGTCCTCATGAAGCCTCAAATTTAGTGGAAGAGGCAGATAGTCATTAATCACTCGGATAAATGTGTAAACTACAAAATGAAAAACGCTATTAGAAAAGGAACCTTACTGTGAGAGTATGTAACAGAAAGACTGGACTTAATTTGAAGAAGTGTCCTTTGAACTCAAGGATGAGTAGGCATTAGAGTGACAAAGGTGGGGCACTAGCATTTCTGACCAGGAGGGGACAGCACCATGCATTCTGACAACTGGAAGAAGAATTCCAGGGGAGCTGAAGCACACAGAAAGGTGGGGAAGGTATGGGGCAAGGCTTGAGAGGACAGTGAGGTTTTGTGGCCTGTATATGAGTTTCTGCTTGCTAAACTTACCCACGCTTTTATTTTACCCTCTATCTATTGTCTACGTTATCCTTTCGTAATAATTATATTTTTGTAGAAAAAGATGGGCTATAAATTAAAAGTTATTATTCTAAGTTGCATGACAAGCTGACTCCATCAGACATTATGTGAAAAACAATTTCATACACACACACAACTTCATTACCAAGGCTCACTTCCATGCATGATTCTTAGGTGTGGATATGGGTGTGCTGACCTACTCTGGGTGAGCCTGTGGACTTGAGAACACGGGTTGACTTCGTTCTGATAGCATCTGGAGGCTCACGTTATTCTTCCTCTGAAGGACGTCAGGATCCAGAATTAGAGTTCTTAGAAGACAGATTTGTTGACTGTTTAGAAATAATAGCCCAGCTTTCTGGTTCTGTAAAAACATTTCAGTCAGCTGCCTCTTAAAAGCATTTCAGGAACAAAAAAGCCATGAGAATAAAAAGACAGTATTTTATAGTTGCTTTTTTAAAAAAAAAATTATAAATCTTCATTCTGCCAGCTTTGCTGAGGATTAGAATGTGTTGGTAAAATACTCCTAGAGAAAACCTTTGTGGTTGGTATTCTTCCCTTCATCTATTGCCCCTGTTCTCGATATGGAATTGAACCAAGGCTTTAATGGCGCAAAAACAAAACATATCAACGTTGCTTACTTTTCCTAGTCAGGAAAAGGTTTATTTCTATACCTCACTCAGTATGGTAAAACATGTTTCATTTAACAGAAGAGAGGAACAAGAAAGAAAGAGGATATGAGTTGGAGATATCAATTGAGAGCGCTTACAGTTACTCATTCCGCCTTAGCTAGGCAGACCTCCTTCCTGAGCTTCGAAGCACACCAGACACATTGCTGCCACAGGAGTTTAGCACTGGCTATTTCGTCTACCTGGAATGTTCTTCCTTTATACAACCACAAGTCTGACTTGCTCACATACTTCTAGTTTTTGATTGCATATACCTTCTCAATGAGACTCACTTTGATCATCCTATTTAAATTGATGACCTTCCCCTGAACTCCTGATTCCTTTTACCTTATTTCTGGTGTTGACAAACTGTGATGCCCTGTTACTGTAAATAAAGTTTTATTGGAACATGGCCATATTCATTTGTTAATGTCTTGACTATGGCCAATTATTGACCTTTAATAACTGTTTGCTGACTGACTGAATGAATATAAAGTGTTCCACAAAGATTAGATAGTGAATTATGATCATCATCATTATTTCAGTATGTCCACAACTTTCCAAAAGGGGGAGAAATGCATTACACCAGCACATATTTTTAACCTAATGTGTTGAAAGTAGTGAAAATCACAAGACTCCCTCACCTACCGCAGGAAGTATACTCTTATAGGTTTGTCTCCAAACCTTATATACCTGCTTACCTCTACTAGAACACCTACATGATTCCAAAATAAACACTAGAGGAAAAGGCTTTTTTATGAAAGTAAACATCTTTTGCAGCTCTAAGATGTTTGGCTTTTGTTGGGGGAAGTGCTATTTTCATGTTCAGACAGAGGAATAGCTATTTTTACAGCTAGACAAGACTTAACTACTGAGCCAAATGGGTAGGTGCATTTTCAAACTGTGTCTTTATTTCATTTAAAAGAAGAGAGGAATGAATAAGCTTACCTTTTGACCAAGGAAATAAAAGATTAAGCCTCCCAGTTCCTCAGCTATTAATAAAACTTTTTCAAGTGAGTTACCTTTCTTGATCACATTAACAAACACCAGTTTATTTAAAATGCTTTCTTATCTATGCAAAATATTCACATAGCCACTGCAAAAGAATTAAGGTTGGATCATATCTAACCAAAATTCTGAAATTTATTTTTTATTTCTGCTGGCCTTTTAATCTCCACTTCAGTTGTAGTTTTCAGAAGTGTAGATGTACCAGCCTCCTTATTATTTCTAGTTTTTGAAGATGAACATGAGCTAAGAGTTATGTATGGCACAACAAGTTCGCCCCATGACAGTCAATCTCAGCTGAGGTTGATTGTGCATTTAGCAAAGGCTGGAGACATTTTTGATTGTCTCCAATGACTGGGAAGGAGCTACTGGCATCTAATGCTACTTAGCATCACCAGTAATGATGCTAAACATTCCACAGTGCCTAGGATAGGCACCTCCTACCCTCTAACATCCCTGCAAAGAATTTTCTTGTCTAAAATGTTAGTAGTGCCCAGATTGAGAAACCCTGCTATATAATATATATCCTAAGATGGGACTATGTGCATTTCTACATAAGTCTCTAATAAATTTTTAAGAGAGGTTAGTAATTAGACTATAGCACAAGGCTGGAAACACTTTAGATGTAAAAGATTGAGTTGGATAGGTCATTGGTCCTCCCTATTATGTTATTTCTTAGGTTTTTATGTGTTTTCTTAAAAGAGGAGGGATAGTTTGTCTATATCAATTAAATTCAAGAGCAAATGTAATTTACTTTTCATTGCACTCAATTTAGCACCCAAAGTCTTTGCACTGGTCTTCAAGGTCTAGAGGCTATGGCTGCCGTGGCTCAATGGCCTCATTTCCTACTATTCTCTCCTCACTCACTCGCCCCCTCTGTTTCACAACACGGGCTTCCTCGCTGCTCCTCAAACCGTTCAGACACACTCTGGCCTGGGGGCTTTGTACTTGCATTTTTTTATGCCTGGAACGTTCTTTCCTAGTTTATTCACATTTTTTATTCTCTCCCAACCTCAAATTTTGTTCTAATTTCTCTCCAGTCAGACCTCTTTTGACCATGATATTGAATGTTGCAAACCACATATTTGCCTTCTCCTCTGAGCTCTTTTGATCCTTCTTCCTTGGTCAACTTTTTTCTTTTTTTACATAATAACAATGATCTTCTAACAGGCTAAGTAATTTACTGCTTTATAATGAATTGAATTTATTTCCTGTCTTCTGGTAGAATGCTAAATAAAGGAATGCATTGATTAAGCACAGAACAGAGAGGTGTTGTTAGGGCAGGGGCCTTTATGAGAAATTTTTGACCATTGAGAGGGTAGCTCGAAGACATCATGAAACAAGGACAGAAAGAAGACAAACAGAGATGGGGAAAGGGGGTGATATGTATTGCATTTTACAATTTTCCTAGGGTAGACCTTGCTGATGGGTATCTGAAGTGTAGGAAAATACTTGGATATAGGTGCTTATAAACAGCTGTTTCCAGTGTATTTTAAGAGAGTGTGTGTGTGTGTGTGTGTGAGAGACAGAGAGAGGAGAGAGATGGGAAGGCATTGCAACCGAGTTGCTAAGAAACTTCCTATTCCCACTTGACCTCTCAGATCGCCACCTCTATATCCTCAGTCTACGTGCTCGTATGTGCAGCACGCCATTCGGTTTTATTTTTATAGTCAGACAAAGATGACAAACACAAGATATCTCTGGATATAACCAGGGCCACAGTGAGACAAAACAACTTCATTCTTACCAGACACAAGACAAAGATGACTCATCAGACAAAACAAATCTACTTTTCCAAACCCACCTGTTCCTTTTTGCGAAGTTCTTTTAACTTGATATTCCAGCAGTTCTGGATGAATTAGGAGGCAGAATGGTAAGGTTATTAGAAGACGATATGGTCATATTAATTTATACTTTCTTCAATAGCGTGAGGATCTGTTAGTGAGTGTGGCTCTGAGCTCAAGCTCTGTATTAGTTTAGAGGATAGGAATCAGACTGCCTGGGTTTAAATCTTGGCTCTGTTACTTAAGAGCTATGTGACTTAAGGAGAGTTATCTAATTCTTCTAACTCTCAGTTTCCCATATGTAAATAGTACCATGAGATTATTATGAAAACAAAATGAGCTAATATATATGTAAAGCACAGTATCTTAATAATCTCTTAGGCATGCTGTATAAAATACAAGTAGTCCGACTGCCTATATTAAAATTCTGTCTTTACTGCATACTTGCTATGCAACCTGGGGCAAGATATTTTACCTCACGTTGTTTCAGCTTCATTTTCAAGAGGTGAATTACTTACCTCAAAGGATTGTTATGAGGATCCAATAAAATAGTTTGGGCAAATAACTTAGGAAAGATATGACACATAGCAAGTGAGCAAAAAAATGCAACTTTTATTACTCTTATTTACCACTACAATTACAACTACTACTATTACAATGAAAAGGTTGGGAAAAAAAACCTTGTAAACTTTACTGTCAAAGAGATTTCTGTTTACAGTTTTTAAAAACACTTTCCCTTATCTTCCTATTCATATCCCTTTAGCAATGAAGTACTATCACTTATCAATAGAAATTGGTGGGCGTTATCAAGATACTAGAGTAAAGGGATGCTCTTCAGATTCTTGACCTTAGAAGCACTCATGGAATTCCTTGGATTATAATTTGAACAGCATATTTGTGTGCAAAAGTTCCTGTTTTCTAGTTCATTTCATTAATACTTGGACTTGGTGACATACTGAAAATAATAGAAGGGATGAGGAACTGGATATCACTGAGGAATAACTAACTGATCACTGTGGGAGAAATTACAAATTGTCTACCAATATTTATCTTGTCCTTTCTTTAATTAAAACTGCTGGGTCATAGCTGGGCACTCTGCATTTCAGCTGGAGACTCTAGTTATCAGATTAACTTGCAGCTAGCTGTACCCTTATGACTAAGTTCTTGATAATAGAATGGCCACAGAAGTGATGTGTGTTACGTCTATGTCACACTTTTAAAGAAATGGATAATCCATACTTCTTTACGTTTCTTTCTTCTTACTACTTGGGATGTGGATATGATGGAGGGTGCTGAAGCAACTATTTTAGACTCAGAGATGGAAGGTTCATAATGAAGATGGTAGAGATGTCCTATTAAGTTTGGTCATCTATCTCTGGAATTTTCCATGAGAGACTGTGAGACAGTAATAAGCTTTTATCTTGTATTAGTCACTAGACTTTGGAATCTCTTAGCCTGTAACAAATACAGCCAAATTAACTAATAAAAATGGCACTCTACTCAATCACAATCGTAAAAGAAGATAATTTAAAACAATTTTAATGTAATGAAGATATTTTCCAAAAGGAAATACATTAGCTTTTGAGGTAAGTCAATTTAAATTCAAGAGACCAAATAAAGTTTTAAACTTTAAAGCAGTTTCCAAGTCTTTTTCTCATACTTTGTGCCATGATGAAACTCTGGTGATAAGAAGCAACTCTCAGTTATATTTGTAATGTTATCAATTACCAGAGCTCTTTTGGATTTGTGGTTAGATACAATTATCTATGGTTAGAATTCAAACAAATATTGATGTGGTTATCTACATTGTCTATATTTGCAGTTTTAACATATTTGGTCCATGGATAGAGTGATGTAGACACCAAAGTATAAGATTTTAAAATTTAGGGTAAAAGATAACTATATTAAAATGTCAGTCAGAGGTCAATATAATCGAGAGAATGATGTGCTCAAGATTTGTAAGTCTGAATTATTTACTGTGAGCATCTACTGT
>NW_011888806.1:9282439-9290096 GCF_000151845.1 Pteropus vampyrus | reverse complement strand
TAAATATGGGTCTTTTCTTTAGTATAATCATAGCCAAAGGATGATTTCACCTTATAGACTGTGATTGTGACTCATTAAAGAATATCTAAAGTGAAGGGAGCTTTCTATCAGGCTAGTACAGTGTAAGAACATCCATGTCCTGTGCTTTCTTTCTGTAAACATTTTCTCTGAGGTTTGGGCACTTGAATAGACCCACCATGACAAGAGAACTAATATCTACTCTCCGGGTCAGATTTGTTTGATATTATTATACCCGATGTCCTAGGCTACAGATAGTCTCTTAAAAGTGTGGCATGGCTCAATGTCTGTATGTCTTTTTATCTTTAGGTCATAAATAAAATAAAGTTTCTGAATCTTTAAAGCTGGGAACAGATCACTGACTTCAGTAAAAGCCATCCGTTGAGATTTCATCTGAAATAGCTATCCTTGGGCTCATATTATCACATGTATATTTATGCTAATATTGTTTGGGAAGCACTATTCTTTATTTAAACAGTTCTCAATTTTAAATTGGATATATAAATAAGGAAAAAGTTATATTAATCTTAAAAATTAATGATTACCCCACTACACACAAATTTGCCTGGCGGAAAATACTGATAATACTAAATGCTGACAAGAATACAGAGAAACAATCTTTCATATATTGCTGGTAGAAATGCAAAATGGGGCAATTATTCTGGAAAGCAGTTGGGCAGGTTTTTATACAATTAAACATATACTTTCCATACAACCTAATGATTCACTAGTGGGCATTTATCCTTGAGATATAAAAACTTATGTTCACACAAAAACTTGTTCACAGATCTGGCAGTCAAGACAGCTGAGTAGGTAACCTCTGTACTTGCCTTCTCTCATGACCACATCAAAATTACAACTAAACTACACAACTTGCCTTCTCTCATGACCACATCAAAATTACAACTAAACTACACAACAACCATTGTTGAGAATTGTCTGAATCTAATTGAAGAGGAGTTCTACAATAAAGGACATATAAAAGAAGCCACTTCAAGACTGGTAGGATGGGTGAAGACACAAAAGGAGCTTGTCTCACACACATGTGTGGCGGTTAAAAATCGGGAGGGCTATCTCAGCTGCACAGGGCCCCCTGGAGGAGTTAAGGGTCCCAGCTCCATACCAGGCTCTCCAGCCCAGGGGTCCAGTGCTGAGAAGATAAGTTTCCACAACTTCTGTTTGTGAAAACCAGTGGAGATTGTGACTGAGTGAGACAGAGGGCCATTGGACTCTTAGCCATTCCTCTTAAGGTGCCCATGCATGAATTTACTTGCTGATGGGCTCTCTCGCTCTGAGCTCAAGCTCTGGGCAGCAGCTTGAAAGGTGCCAGGGACATACGGGGAGAAACTGAATTATCTGGCTTCGGGATGAGGGCTGGAGGGGTAGCTTTCTCCCAGACAAAAGTGTTGCCAAAATCCCTTGTTTCTTTGTTGAGCCCTATCCCTCCCAGCATATAGATGCATGTGGATACCGTATCTGAGTCTCCATCAACTTGGCAACACAGTTCACCTGCCCAGGTAATTTCCTGAGACCCCCCCAACCTACCCAACTCACAGGCCCACCTTATGCTGAGGACTTTTCTAAAATCTTTCAAAGGTTTATAAAACCCAAATAAGCAGTCTCTGGCCTCAATGTGCACTGTACCTCTTGTTGAGCAGCCTGAAGCCTGGCACTAGCGGCAGCCAGCCTTGGTTCACTGCTTGACCTCTTGAGGCACCTTTAAGTCCAGAGTGGTTGGTGGCCCACCTGTGGGTTGCTTGGCGGTTCATAATAGATGGCCCCGGGTAGGGCACAGGCTGTGGCTGAACTTGGCCTATGGTGGGGCTCTTCCCAGGAGGTCCCATGACCAGCACACCTGGTGGCCAGCTTCAGACAAAGCTGGAGCACCACCCAAGGTCACATCCGAGAATGATACACCCAAAGGGCAGGCTGGGCAGTTACTAGAGCCCTGCTAAAATGGATCCTGCTCCGCAGGGTCAACTCCTACAACAGTTCTACAACAGCTCCTCCACTGTAGTCATGGCCAGTTCTCATAACCAATCAGCTTGAGGGTCAGTCCCTCTCATTGACATGAAAACAACAATCAAAGCTCAACTACAATAGGAAGGCACACACAAATCATTCAAGGGGCCCTCCTGGAGCACCTGGTTCAGGTGATGAGGGAGGCTGAGAGACTGGGCCCCACAGGGCACTTACTAGATAAAGCCACTCTACTAAGACAGGGAGACATAGCAGCCCTACCTAATGCATAGAAACAAACACAAAGAGGTAGCTAAAATGGGGAAACAAAGAAACATGTCCCAAATGAAAGTACAGAACAAAGCTTCAGAAAAAGAGCTAAACAAAATGAAGACAAGCAATCTATCAGATGAAGAGTTCAAAACATTAGTTATAAGAATGCTCAATGAATTTATGGAAAAAGTAGATGAACTTAGAATTTTAACAAAGAGATAGAAAACATAAAAATGGATATATAAAACATAAAAATAGAGATAGAAAACATAAAAAAGAACCAGTCAGAAATGAAGAATACAATAACTGAAAAGAACACATTAGAGGGAATAGTAGATTAGATGAAGTAGAGGATTGAATCAGCAATTTAGAAGATAAGGTAGCAGAAAACACTCGATCAAACAGCAACAAGCAAAATAATTCAGAAAATGAGGTTAAAGGGACCTCTGGGATAACATCAAGGGTACAAACATTCACATCGTAGGAGTACTGGAAGAAGAAGAGAGAGAGCAAGGAATTGAAAACCTATTTGAAGAAATAATGACAAAAAACTTTCCCAACCTGGCAAAGGCAATAGACATACAAGCCCAGGAAGAGCAGACATACACGCCCAGTCTCAAACAAGATAAACCCAAAGAGGCCCACACCAAGACACATCATAATTAAAATGCCAAAGGTAAAGACAAAGAGAGAATATTAAAAGAAGCAAGAGATAAGCAGTTAATTACTTACAAAGGAGTTCTCATAAGACCGTCAGCTGATTGCGCAACAGAATCTTTGCGGGGCAGAGAAATTGGCAGGAAATATTCAAAGTGATGAAAAGCACGTCCCTACAATCAAGATTACTTTACCCAGCAATGCTATAAATTAGAATCAAAGGACAGATAAAAAGGTTCCCAGATGAGGAAAAGCTAAAGAAGTTCATTGCCATCAAACCAGTATTACAAAAAATGTTGGAGGAACTTCTTTAAGAAGGAAAAAAAGATCAAAAATATGAATAATAAAATGGCAATAACCACATATCTAACAACAATTACTTTAAATGCAAATGAATTAAATTCTCCAATCAAAAGATAGGGTGGCTGAATGGATAAGAAAATGAGACCCTTACATATGCTACCTACAAGAGACTCACTTCAGGTTGAAAGACACACACAGACTAAAAGTAAAAGGATGTAAAAAGATATTTCATGAAAATGGAAACCAGAGAAGAAGAAGAAGAAGAAGAAGAAGAAGAAGAAGAAGAAGAAGAAGAAGAAGAAGAAGCAGCAGCAGCAGCAGCAGCAGCAGCAGCAGCAGCAGCTGCTGTAGCAATCCTTATACCAGACAAAATAGATCTTAAAACAAAACCTATAATAAGGGACAAAGAAAGACTCAGTGATCCCACTTCTGGGTATTTATCCAAGGAAACCTGAAACACTACTTCAAAGGGACATGTGAATCCATATGTTCATTGCAGCATTATTTATAATAGGCAAGATATGGAGGCAACCTGGGTGTCTCTCAATGCATAAATAGATAAAGAAGAGGTGGTATTATGTGCAATGAAATGTTATTTAGCCATAAAAAAGAATGAAATCTTGTCACCTACAACAACATGGGTGGACCTAGAGGGTATTATGTTGAGTGGAGTAAGTCAGATAGAGAAAGACAAATGCCATATGATTTTACTTACATGTGGAATTTCAAGAATAAAATAAATAAACAAAACAGAAACCAACTCACAGATATAGAGAACATTTTGAGAGAACAGATAGGAAGAGGGTTGGGGAGAGAGGTGAAAAAGGGGAAAGGATTAATAAGTACAAAAGTGTAGTTACAAAATAATCATGGGGATGTAAAGTATAGCATAAAGAATACAGTCAATAATATTTCAATAACTATGTATGGTGTCAGGTGGGTACTAGATTTATTGAGGTAATTATTTCACAAGTTACATAAATGTCTAAACACTTTATAATACACCAGAAACTAATATAATATCATACACCAACTGTAATTGAAAAAATTATTAAAAATTAAATGAAACAAAATATTCAAGCCAAGAAAAACCTGTGTACAGATGTTTTCAGCAGCTTTATTTATAATAAGCTAATTGGAAATAACACAAATGGCTTTCAAAAGGTGAATAGATAAACTGAGATAAATTTATACAATGAAATACTACTCTGAAATACAAATTATTCAATTATTGATACACATATCAGCTTGAACAACTCTCAAGGCATTAAGCGAAGTGAAAAAAGCCAGTGTCAAAAGGTTACATACTATATGATTTCATGTGTATAATATTCTTGAAATAGCAAAATTATAAGGCTCAGATCAGCAGATCAGTGGTTACTAGGGGTTAGGAATAGGGATGGAGGAAAGGTGTAACTGTAAAGGATATCACGAGGGTATTCCTTTGTGTCATGGAATCTATACAAGTGATAAAATTTTATGAAACTATATGAGACAATACGTGTGTGTGAAAACTGGTGACATTTGAGTAAAGTAATATTCCTGGTTTTGATAATGCATTATAGTTATGCATTACTATAGGATGTTGCTTTGGGAGAAGCTGGATAAAGTGTTCAAAAGACCTCTCTGTACTGTTTTTCTAACTTCTTGTAAATTTTTAATTATTTCAACATAAAAAATTAAAATAATGATTATGTTGAGTCATCAACTATGATAGTTTACTTTTTAATCTATTTTTATTATATTTTATGCATGAAGAGAGTGATGCAAGGGAGGGGGAGCACGCCAAACTAGTTTAATCAGAACAGTTCAGCTTTTATCTGTTTATCTCTCTGGGAAGATTTCTTATGGAGAGATTTCCTGGGATAAAATTTGAAAACCACTTCTAAAGGGTTACAGAAATTTCTTGAGACAATAAATGTCAAATCCTGTGCAACAATTTAGTTTATGATCAAGAAAAGTAGATGTGTTTTAGAAGGCAATTTGACTATTATTTATTGTAACAAAGTGTTATAGCTTTCAAGGTAAGTGATTACAAGTAGCGGCATATTTTAGACACGGTATCAGAATTAGTTTGTATGTGATGAAATTACAGCTGTTGGTGCTAACCATAGCTAGTATACTGCTTGTTGCAGTGCAGAGAAATGAAATTGTTGATGTACTCTTCCTAGAAGTCATTTAAAACTAACAGTTAGCTGGTAGACCAGTGATTTTTCAATCTGAGACCCAGTTAGGCAAGACAAGACAGCTACACAACTACTTAGCTTAGTCTAACACAGGATTTGTTGCCAATATAAACGGTATCTCTAAACATTCAAGAAATCTTTATTCACGTCCATGAAATTTTGCTCCCATTCAAATATTTCGGACAGCAGATCAATTAGAGGTGGTTGTCAACCTCATTGTTTAGAAATGTTTCTTGCAACATCTGGGGAGGCAAAGCTTTCCTGATAGCTTCTGACCAGATGAGGTTTGGACTCTTTACTCCCCATGCCCACCATATCTACCCAGAGCCCCAATGTTTCTTCTTCTGGTGACCAATGCCTGATTACTGCTGTGGTACTTAGATCAGGCCTCTGAGTAATTATGGAGTCAGCCTTGTGGTTGTCTTCCAGGAAATGGCAAGTACCACTTGCCCTAGTGTGTCCCCGCAGACTTCTCTTGGGGACAACAGGAAACAAATGCCATGTAAGGACATCCTGAAGCAGCTGCTGCTTTTCTGTGGACAACTGGGAGGTAGATGTGTTCTCTTTCACCATCTCTGTTTCCCTTTCCTAAATTATTTTCAGGTTTATCATTAGGAAAAATTCGTGCCTATATAGTGATCTTCCAAAGGACATCATGAACTTTCACACTAGAATTTTGGAGACTTGCTTTTGACCTTCTTCTACTTACGGTGACTTTGAGAATGTTTTTGCAGCTAACTTTTCCAATGCGATTATCTTACTGCCAAGTCTCCTGAAAAGTTCTTCAGAGAGTTTCTGTTTTCATCATTTACTTGAGAGAACAGTAGCTTTATTACTTTGTGGCCCAAAATAGATTTTACAAATATAAATTAATCTCCAGAATTAAACTTATCAGTTGCAGAAATTCAACTCTTCTCTGAAATGTTAAATTTGGATGTGTAATGTAAAACTGGAGTAGGAAAGGAAGTCTGTTGTTTGTGAAGAGACATGTCAGACAGCATCTTCTCAGGTGTCTTCACCATCTATTGCTCTTGGCTACTTGTCTCATTTTCCTACCACAAGAGGAATTTTAGAGGGAGCTGTAATGTGAAAGGAGACCATAGCAGGAAAAGCATTGGAATATCCTGGAATATTATTTGACCATTAAAAATAATGAATTAGAGCTGATCCAGATATTTTTTAGAAATTTAATTTTTTGCAAATTATTGTTGAGTGAGGAAAATAAGACACAGAAGAGTGTAATGCTTTACGGAGCACTCAACATTGGTCTCCCTTGCTTGCAGGTTATACATTTGGCAGGGCCAGTTGCTAAGTCAGCCTTGGTGAATGGGCACATATGTAACTTCTCTTCCTGACACGAGCTACTTCCTCCATTACCCGATGTGCTAGTAGTAGGTGGCTGATGGCAGAGGATGGCCGATACCAACTGGCTGAGTCATTTTTGTCTGCCTGGTTGTTTGATGCCCCTTCCATGTTAGTGTTCTTGCATGGGTGTTAACATGTATTATGTATGCAGCTCTTCATACTTCATGCTCATTCTTTACTATTCCACTATCTGTCTGTTTTCTGGACTTCCTTTTCCTTAATATTCCAATTTTTCTCCTTTTAGTGCCTTGTAGTGAGTTAAAAAGTGTCTCCCCAACATCCATGTCTACATGGAACCTCAGAATGTGACCTTATTTGTAAATATGGTCTTTGTCAAAGTAATTAAAAAACTTGAGATTAAATTATCCCGGATTTAGGGTGGGCCCTAAGTCCAACGTCTGGGGCCCCAGTACAAAGAGGAGAGGATGCTGAGAGACAGAGAGAAGAAGGCAGTGTGACAATAAAGGTGGAGATTGGAGTGATGAATCTGCAAGACAAGGAATGCCAACGATTGCTGGCAATCACCAGCAACTAGAAGAGAGGCTTGGGATGCTTTTTCCCTCAGATCCTCCAGAAGACCAACCCTGCTGACACCTTGAATTCAGTCTTCTGACCTCTTTGAAGTATGGGAATAAATTTAAGCCACCCAATTTGTGGCAATTTTTATGGCAGCTTCAGGAAACCAACACAGTCTTTGAGCAGCTGGCTGAGCATTTGCCACTGTCTTTGAGTCCATGTATATTCTAACCTTGGGACGTTTCTCTCTTCACATAAAGTGGGTGATCAGGTATACAGCCTAAAGCTCTACCTATTGGGAGGTTTCCCTTAGCACTGTCTTTCAAATCCAACCCTTGAATATCTACGAATGCAGATTTATCTCACAGAATAAATTTGAC